>NC_056743.1:182972421-183064921 GCF_019279795.1 Protopterus annectens
ATTTATGGTCAAACCTGGCCACAATAGCACTCTGTATGTGGTGCAGACTATAGCAACTGCTTGCTAAACTGTAGCAAGCAGTTTGCTACAGTTTCTTTTTAACTAAAGCATGAGCACTGTAGTGCTCCATCAGACAGGGTATAAACTGTAGTGACTTTTTGCTTCATTTTTAGCAAACAGTTTGCTACAATTTAAAGACTTTTTTTTAAATAAAATAAGTTGAAGGACTGTTCGGGACAGGTAACAGAAATGGGACACAAATGGCTGGGGCAGGAGGGGAGGGCTTATGTTGTGCATCTGGCCGACTGGTTGGTGGGCCAGTCATCCTTTTTTTTTTTGCACTTTAATGGAAGAGTAGGGTGGGGGCATAGATGTAAATGTAAAAATCATGGAGATCAGCTTATTACAGTGAAGTGTTTTTTTTTCCACTTGAGGTGGGGCACTAGTTCATAGTACTGGCCCAGGGTGCTGGTTCAACCAACTATGCTTTTAGCCTTGTGATTATTTCATTTGTTTAATATATAAAAATCCACAGTGTTAACATCATCTTTATGCGGAACTGATACAGAATACATTTTAAGTCGATCTGCTTTGTGTGGACAGCCTCCTTTTTTTATAGTTAGTCATATCGTTTTAGGTAGAAAACAGCAATGCCCAGTGTTGCATACTAGCATAGTTCTGTTCTGCTTTACTGAGTTTTTAATACATAAATGTTATTTTCTTTACCATTAGGCAGCACATAAGGAATGGCTGTACCATTACCATGTAGTGATACAGCACCTTGTCTAATGACATACTGGAGAATGCAGTAGGTCAGTAATTTGTGATATATCATTACTTTTGGAAATGCTGATTCACACTCTGCATATGAAGACCACTGCTCAGACTTACTTGCTAGAATACTTAACGGATTCATGATAGTTGCCAAATTATGAATAAATCTGCAGTAATTAACCCTGCAATGGAATGATTTCAATTGTGACATTAGTCGGAGCTCATGGCACAGCTGCTCATTCTGGCTCTAGTCATATGCAGCCTGTCACATCAGTGACATGACCTATGTATTCTAGTGATTTGCTGGAAAGTCTCACCTGTCTTTAACAGGCAGTCTGATTTTTTACAAATGATTAAGAACTGCATCCAGGTGTTGCGAGTGCTCAGTTATCATTGCTCCCTGTTAAAAGTATGTCATCCAAATAGTAGTACACCTTGAGAAGGACCCCTGTATCTGGTCCATAATTCCACAGAACATGGTAGATACAGTGGCAATTCTAAATAGAAAGTGACTGTAGCAGATTCAGCCTTTTAGTGTGGTAGTTACAAGAACAATTTGTGACTTTTATCTCTATCCCTAAGGAAATATATCCAACTTACAGAAGTGTAGACTTCCTGACGGTACCACTGCTACTTTTTTGGCTGCCTAATCACGTATTAGTGTTCCATCTCCTTAAGATAACTAGATCTGGCTCAACCACTAATCCCAGAGCAAAAGGAACAAAATACCATGGGGGGTAAAACTTTGGTTTGTATTCAAGCTTCAGTGATGCACTTGTCTTATTTCTTTTTCATTTTCCCAAGCTCTTTTGAGAAGAGTACTGCTTCATTTTGTAACAAGACACCAAGTGTGCATGGTTAAACTGTTTTTAATTTCTTGGCAGTTCAGACTGTTTTTCTGTAACCAGTTTCTACCAAAATGTGGGTGGCGGTTACCCTCAGCTACATACAGAGGAATTTTATCAGCTTGTTTATATAGTTCACTCGCACATAAACATGTCTTCTCACTTTATTGGGAAATACTATTTTTGTCAACTTCGAACATGACTATTTCCTTAAAAAAAATAAATAAGACTTGATTTTTTTTCCTTGTCATGTTTGTTCAGGCCATGAGTCAGAAAAAGCTTTAAAATGCACCTTGGAGCATCTAGAACTCTATGGTTATGAAAGTCTTGGTGACTCCCAGCTTAATTCACTTATTCACTGCAGTCTTGACAGTTAAGATGTGTCAAAATTAAAAAGGGCAGCGTTAGAGTAAGAAAAATGTGGAAAAAACAAAGAAAAAGAAATATGTAACACAGATGCTAAGTGGAAGCTGATATGTGGAGAAAAGAAGGGGGCAACTAAGAATCATCAGCATAGCAAACTCAGTATGATGGATTCCTTTGGTGCTTGTATGTAATTTGCTTTGTGCAGTTTTGTATTCACAGTTTCAAATGTGCATTTGTACATACATAGAACATACAAAGGAAACAAGATATTATTCTACCAAACTGTACTGAATAACTACTGAATTCATCAGCAGTAGCTCCCCATCCATATCTGATCTGGATCTGCCGCTAATCATCCTCAGTTAGTTTATGCAGCTATGCAGTACTTATTCTCCAGCAATAGATCTGATGATGTTTTCTCAAAGGCAGTTTCCAAACAGTGGAAAAATGTTACTGTAAGAGTCGGGCAAAACTACAGAAAAGCATCCATCGAAAAGAAACTCTCCCAGATACTCTGTGCTTGGTGGTTCTGTGCTTGTTTTGACAAGACATATATACTCCACTTGTATTCTACTGTCTTTCTCAACCATGCACTGGCTTTTAATAAATGGTTCCCTAAGCTCATTTAGGCAGAACTTCTTAGGTTCCTTACAACTCTCTCTCTCTTTTGAGACTTCTGTAAACTATCAGCTAAGGGCTTTATCAAAATTATTCATTGTCAATAAGGCACTGTAAGATTTTTTTTGTTAGTCTTTCTATTTTGTATTCGGTTGTTCTTTTTTTCTATTCATTGTACAACTTCTATATTTATCTTATTTATTGACATTTGTTTACCGGGAAAGTCCAGTGGCCTGAACAGAGCCCATTTTCAGTGGAGGCCCGAGGAGAAAAGCTCCAATGCGCAAATACAACAAAGTAATTACAATACAGAAGTATCTACATGGTAGTTACAATATTTACAAAAATCACTACAATACTAACAATAGCAATAAAATGGTACAACTTGCCACACTACAAAATTTAAGAATAAAATGAAACAAAAGACAATAAATGAGTACATTTAAATGATGCAGAAATCCGCAAGTTCTAAAAATAAAATATCAGGAAGATAAAGCAAGGTCCAGCTTTAGATGCAGCTATCGATTCTGTATCTGATATTAAGTATGGAGCAGATATAAGAAAGCAGAAAGAATAGGGTAGAAAGAAGTTACATGACATTAAGGTTAGTGCTTAAAGTGAAGTATAAAAGATTTAGTAATGCTTGATAGGGCATTGAGGACCCTTCAAATGGAGGATGAATTTGGCTTAGGTGGTTAGATCGTTAAGAAGAACAATACTAGGTCTGAGGTCAGGGGATAGAGAGTTAAGTGACAGCACTAGATAAGGTGGAGCAGTTGGAGAGAAGGTGTTTGTGGAGAGCAGTTTTGAATTTGATGGGATGTTGCTCTGAGCAGAGTAGGGGAGATTATTCCAAACTCTGGCAATAGTCCAGGAGTATAGGAGCTTACCTTACCTTAGGTTAGGTTTGTGGACTTATAGTAGATTTTGATTTTCTGAGTGTAATGACCTAGTGGGGGAGTAAGAGGAAAATAAGGAGCTAAAATTAGTCTGACAGGTAGTTAGCTGAAAGTGTAGTAGGTAATGTGGGAATTCAAGCAAATGAAGATTTCTTAAGGCTATACAGTGATGGGTTGAATGATGACAGCTAGAAGCAAATTTGGCAATTTTGTTGTAGCAAGATTCGGTACTTGTGTATTATCCCAACCAGGTTCCAAACAACTCAGTGTTCCTGTATTAGTATGCATAACTTCCAAAATTTGTCATGTGTAAGTACTTCTCAAATTTGTTTTTCTGTTCATCTCCTTCCCCTTTCACTTTCTGGTTATCAGTCAACCCAATTCAAGGTGTCTGATATCATGAAAGTAGCAGGATTCCAGTCAGAACGTTTTTCAAGTTCTCATTGATGCCATTCTTTGTTCCGCAAGCGTTAAAGGGGCAGTGTAACGATTCCAAATGGGGTAGCTTGCCTCGGAGCGAAATCTCACTTCACATGTTAGGTCCTGGCCAGGTTTTGCTTAGCTTTCTCTACAGTGCTTCTTTCCTGATTCCATTCCCCCGTGCAAATTAAACCTTTAATGTAATAGCTCTGACTGAGCTTGTAGTTCTTACTTTTACGTGTAATACAAATTGCATCTACTGTGCATCCATTCATTCAGTACAATGATGGGGTTGTGACTGATTGCTAGCAGCTGCAGCAAGTCCTTTTAATGGTGACCAGACATCCTATTACAAAGACACTGCATTCTCAAAATGTGAAAGGGAGCAAAGACCTCCAGTCCTCAGAAATGTTTTTCTCTTGGTGGCATTTTTATAGTGACAGAACATTACTGGTATCTGAAGGCGCTGCAGATCTTTTTTCTTTTATTTTGACACTGTTTGCATGACGTTCCTTTAAATAACTGCCATGCAACTGAACATCGCGACTGTAAGCATTACACCTAAGTACCAAGACTGGCACCTTCAAACAACCTATCAGCATCTTGCCTTCAGGCCCCCCCCCAAAAAAAAGGATAGGATGCAGGACTGTGGACAGTGAAGGCATACCTCCACAGTTTCATTGAATAAAAAATTACTGCATATTTACCTTCATGTATTCACATGCCCTTCACATTTCAAATTTTGGGACTTATTTCTAGTAATAAACACAGGGAAATGTGAAAGGCATGCGAATACAGGAAGACCGAGTTGTTTGGAACCTGGCTGTGATAATACGCACGTACCCAAGATTCTAATTTTAGTTTTAGAGAGGACTGCAAATTAGTTAGTAAGGGAGCGCACCATAGGTTAGAGAGGGAAGAAGATAGGAGAGTGCTAGGCTGGTTTAGTTGAAGAGGAGAGGAATTTATTATGCCTGTAGAGGAGGCCAAGTTTTTTGTGGGTTTTTGAGATGTTGGATTGGATATGTAAATCAAATTTAGGTTGTTGTCTATTATGACTCCCTCGGGTTTGGCACTAGCTACGATTTCAATTTTTATTGAATTCATTAAGAGAATGTTTAAGTCTTGTATATTGATAAAGGTATTTTTTTTTTTTTTTTAGAGGTGAACTACATAAGTTTTTTTTTTTTTTTTTTTTTTTTGGCATTTAAGGATAGATGATTTTGGTGGGACCAAGATTCAACCATAGAGAATGTTGTCTGGGTCATTTGTTGATGGATATCAGGGTTGTGTGCAGAGCAGACTATGGTTGAGTTGTCTGCATATTGGACTAGAGAGGAATGTGGTATAGCTTGATGTAGGTTGTTAATAAATATGTTAAATAGAAGGGGACCAAGGATTGAACCTTGTGGGACGCCAGTAGGGTTGTGGTGGTAGGGAGAGTGAGAATGTGTCATTTGACGGCATGTCGCCCATTAGTGAGATAGCTTTTAAACCAGTTAAGAGATTATGAGGACAGTCCTAGGGAAGAAAGTTGAGAGAGAAGGATAGAATTGGATATAGTATCAAATGCTTGAGATAGATCTAGAAAGAGAGCAGATGGTATAAGGCCAGAATCACAGATTTTATTAATGGTATCTAAGAAGGATATTAGTGCAGTAGAAATACTGTGCCCAGGATGGAATTCATGTTGGGTTGGGGAGAGGATGATGTTTAACAGGTAATGGACTATTTGTTTTTTGATAAATTTTTTGAGAATTTTAGATATAGAGGAAAGAAGAGCGATGGGTCAGAAGTTAGAGATGTCCGAGGAAGAGCCCCCTTTATGGAGGGGTAGAATGATGGCTTTTTACATAAACAGGGAACATATGATTCTTAGATCAATCTGTTGATTTGAATGCTGATAGGATAGGCTACTGTGTCAGAGGCAGTCTTAAAGAATTTGGCAGGAATATCGTCAGATGAGTCGGAGCAGGGCTTTAGCAAGAGTTTTTTATACAGGAAGTGGGAATAGGGGAGAGATTAAATTCAGTTTGAGAAGGTTTGTTCCAGTTTTACGTGGGTGTATTTAGGGATATGGTATTGTGAGGTGGGTTGGAAAAGGAGGAAGAGTTGAGGTGACTTTTGCTAGGGAGAGGGGAGGAAAAAGAGGCTGTAAGATTAGCTATTGTGTCAATGAAATAAGAGTTAAATTTGGAGGAAATAAGGTCAGGTGACATGTCAGGGAAAGGACATGGATTGGTTTTAGTGTCAGGGTTCAAAGATTATTAATGGAAGACCGGAAGGGTTTGGGGTTGTTTTTCCTGTTTGATTATAGGTTCCAGAAATAATGTTGTTTTTCTTTGCGAATAAGTTTTTTTTAGAAAGGTTGAAAAGTTGTTAGTAATGGATAAGGTTAGTAGAGTTATCAAAATTCAGCAAAAGCTTCCAGGTTTTGTCGCTATTTCTCATAGTTTCTTTTGTAGCTTAAGAAAACCAAGGGGCATGATTAGATTTGATTCTAATGGATCTAGTGGGTGCCAAGTTGTGGAGAATGCTAAGAAAGGTGTTACTGAAGTAAAGAAGGGCATATGTTTATCTGTATTTTGGAACTTTGTTCCGTAGGCCTCTACAGGAAATATGAATAGCCCAGTTGGAACTTCCCAACTTGTAAAAGGTATTAAATAAAACGGTTTAAGTTAGTTACTCAGTTAATGAAATGGATGGACTGGTCTATAGACCATTTTCAACCACTACTGGAGCAGTGTAGAAGTTACAAATGTAAACACAGAACTGCATTTGTCTGAGATAATGTGAGAGAGCATATCAGTACAGTAGACGAAGCATAGAGCCCAATTCAGAATGGTTACCAAGTGATGTAAGCCTATATACACCTGTTGATAGACATTTCTCATTCAGGGACAGCCCTGTCATAGTACTGTACTACAGCATGGTGCAATAATACTGTAGGCTGTTTCTGCAGCCTACCGCAAATGCTAATGAGGTATTCTGGGGGAATGGCCTATGGTGATTAGCTATGTGCCCCCCCCCCCCCAAATGCTTGTGGAATGGCATTTATGCAGTTAAGTGATTCAGGGAATTGCTCCACTGTGTAAGGTACTGCAGCCACCTATGTTAATAAACTCGGACAACATATGCTCACCCAGTCATATTAAAGTTAAATACCTGGGAGTTTGGCAGACATGATGTGGTAAGGAGGTGAGTGAGAGTGGCAAGTATATGTGAGGCTGCAGATGTGAGTATATACAAATGGATGAGTTGCCTCAGGGGTGTGTGTCCATGAGTGTGAGTATATGGGGGAAGGTGTGTGTGTGTCTGCAAAGGGCTGTCACATCTCCACACTCCTGTAGACTAATGAACAAATTTTGTAGCACTGATGAGGGGGAAAACACTATATATCTCATTAAATCATGATTTAAAGACTCTTACAAAATGCTTTCTTTGCAGTATGAAAGACATTGGGTAGTGGGAACACTAGATAACAGGCATGTATCTTTATGCTGTGGCTTAAAGGCAATAAAAAAAACAAAAAAACAAAACAATGTTTTGCAACTTGAAAGACTTGAGTCAGGAGAAGCACCTTAAAGGCATTTAAAAGGATTCAAACCCTGTACCCAAACACTCTGCACTTGTTAGCTCTATGTACTAGCAACAGACTTCAGGGTACTCCAATTTAATAAAGTCTTTGAAAAAATAAATAAAATGTGGAGTGTTGAACCCTGCATCTTTGACACAGAAAGTAGTTTGTCAGGCAGGAGTATTACTCCATTTGCAGTAAGAGGGACATTAGTGTAGCAGGGTAATTTTTACATAATTAGTATGAAAACTCTGTCAGGCATTATTTAATGATTACACTGGTCCATTACTTACATGGGACTGGCATGTATAAAAACAAACAAGTGGAGCATTCTCTAGAATCAGGAGACCGTTGTGAGAGGTGGGACTGTGTCTGTGTGGGGTTCGGCTTCAGGAAAAAGCTAAGAGGAACACTAGATAACACCATGGAGGATTTTTAAATGTTTACTTTGAAGTACTTAAAAGTTAATAGAGCAACAGGTCTAGTATCATGATGCACTTGATTGTTATTAAGAATGAATCTGTAACATCAGGCATTATTGATCGACTGTAAGGATCCATTGTTTATAAGGGCAGAGAGACTTCGGGGACATTTTGTCAGCTCAGGGACATGCAAGAGGTATGTCAGCATGTGTGTTTTTGAATGCATGCATGTCTGTGTGGGGGAGTGAATGGGGATGCATGGCTTAGTTGCCAGTGTTAATTACTGCAGAACGTTGCTGATTTGCACTTGCTGTAGATGAGGGCAATTCCAACACATGCAAATTAGCTAATAATGAGGTATTTCCTTATTGTGGCTAACACGTCTATGAACTGCATTTTCCTGCATCATGGTAATTATTTCTATTGGGTTTTTGCTGTTAAAAATGTCAGTGGGATTCTTTCTGAATCCCTAGAATAATGCCTATCAGTAGATACAGAAGTAAATGAAAGGACAAGAATTAATATTTCTAGATTAGAAATTGAACCATTCTATCATGGTAATAAAGATTAAATTAGTACAATTTTTAAATATGTGAGGAGTTAATTGTGGTGTATCACAAGTTTACAATTTGTGATTGCTCCTTGATGCTGCTTAATGTCCGGTTTTTAGCCAGTGTCAAAATAGCAGCACTTGTGTTCAGTCCTAACGAGTTTAGTCAGCTGCTTATTAAATGTGGTTCATGTCTGGATTTTCCAATAGTTTGAGGTAATAAGTTTCAAGCTATTGGTGCAAGCATTGCAAAATATTTTTTTTATATCTTTCAAGAAGTATGGCCTTGAAAGTAATATTGCATTTAATGAGTATGATCAAAGGTAATAACTGATGTGCCTGCAATGCAGTTTGTAAGTAGCCGACTGTACAAAGAGTTTGCTAATTTTTATGTGAGGAAGTTAAGCAGCAGAATGGGCTTGGCACTTATTGGCAGGCAGTCTGCTTTTTGCAGTGAGTAGCAGTAATGCCCACTTGGGCCTTCTGAGGGTATGACTCTGCCTATTGTTCAGGAAAACAGGACCCGGAAGCAAAGTTGGAAGCAAGTAATTAACTTCTTTAAAATACAAGAGCTATTCAGTGTTATTTTAAAGCTTTTTTATTAAACCATAAAACTGAACCAAAATCCACCAAGCGCTTTCACTCGGGTCAATCCGAGCTTTCTCAAGGAAATAATGAGTCGATGATTTAACTTTGTTAAATAGTTTCCGTTGGGTCATCTGACCAATTAAACAATTATCCTGTATTTACCTTTTATAAATTAAAATGCTTAGAAGCTAAATATTTTAAGCTTTTAGCTTTGACAACGAACTTGTCCCATAAAAATATTTCTATAAAATTTAAAAACTAAATATCAAAACATGTATAGCCAAAAATACTTAGTGTCTAAAACAAGTGTTGGTTATTAAAATTCTACAATACATGTTATTAGAGACCAAGGATGTAAAAATCCCACGTAAGGAACAATACATGAAAATACAATATAACCCATTACCCTCCAGTTGTAAACTCTCTGTACTGACAAATCTAATGCAAATGAAGCAAGAAAATATGTACAGTGTAAAATCCCTAATAAATCCATAGTTTAATTTGGTAAAATTAATCTCTACAACATCCTTGCCTAAAGCCGAGCTTGCCTCAGTTTCAAAACACTACTAATGTTCAGACTGTCATTCAGGCCGGGAAACCTGTTGGAATCTAGCTTGAGTTGCCAAAATAATTCTCTATATTCCAACTTAGTTTCCCAGCTACCCCCCCGAATGTCTGGTGTGATCTGCTCTAAAACTACAAATTTTATAATCATGAAAGGGGTGGTATACCTTGGGTGTTGTATGACTTGCCACAGTTTCTACGTAGGCAAGACAGAGAGAGTTTTTAGGCGAAGGGTATACGAACATTTCAATGACATTACTACTTGTAAGGAGAGCAATGCTTTCTATAAGCACTCATTGCTTTGTAAAGACATGATTATAAAGTTTGAAGATTTAGAGCAGATCACACCAGACATTCGGGGGGGGGGGGGTAGCTGGGAAACTAAGTTGGAATATAGAGAATTATTTTGGCAACTCAAGCTAGATTCCAACAGGTTTCCCGGCCTGAATGACAGTCTGAACATTAGTAGTGTTTTGAAACTGAGGCAAGCTCGGCTTTAGGCAAGGATGTTGTAGAGATTAATTTTACCAAATTAAACTATGGATTTATTAGGGATTTTACACTGTACATATTTTCTTGCTTCATTTTGCATTAGATTTGTCAGTACAGAGAGTTTACAACTGGAGGGTAATGGGTTATATTGTATTTTCATGTATTGTTCCTTACGTAGGATTTTTACATCCTTGGTCTCTAATAACATGTATTGTAGAATTTTAATAACCAACATTTGTTTTAGACACTAAGTATTTTTGGCTATACATGTTTTGATATTTAGTTTTTAAATTTTATAGAAATATTTTTATGGGACAAGTTCGTTGTCAAAGCTAAAAGCTTAAAATATTTACCTTCTAAGCATTTTAATTTATAAAAGGTAAATACAGGATAATTGTTTAATTGGTCAGATGACCCAATGGAAACTATTTAACAAAGTCAAATCATCGACTCATTATTTCCTTGAGAAAGCTCGGATTGACCCGAGTGAAAGCGCTTGGTGGATTTTGGTTCAGTTTTATGGTTTAATAAAAAAGCTTTAAAATAACACTGAATAGCTCTTGTATTTTAAAGAAGCTAATTACTTGCTTCCAACTTTGCTTCCGGGTCCTGTTTTCCTGAGCTTGGGTACTTCGTGGAATTTGTTGCTTCTTTTTTTGGAATCTGCCTATTGTGTTTACTTTGACTTGGAGGTTATAGGTGTTTTAGGCTGAGGGCACAGCAAAGATGGATAAGCAGCATTCTAAGTTTGGCAACATCATTTGTAACACCAGGACTTTCATGGATTGTAATTATATGCTAGTCTTAATGGCTTGTGGGCTGCTGCTGTAATATTTTGAAAATGTGAGGTGAATGTTCAGTGTTTAAGCATTATTCTCGGGTATCTTAGTTAAGAAGCTACAGGTAAAGGTGAACCATGGGGGGGGGGGGGAGTAATGCTTTGTGGTTGGCTGATTTTGTGTTCTAATTCTTACCAAAAAGCATAGATTTTTTTGCAGTTGATTACAGGTTGTATTTCTACCAATCCGTTAAATTGCAGTTTATCTTGCAATTTGTGAAGTGAGCTGACAGCATGTAAAACAATGTTATCTTCTGTATAAAGGATGCAGTTTAAGCCTTATAAGTCCAAAGTTAGTAATGAAGATGAAAAAAGAGTTCAGGGCCCAGGACTCGGCCTTCTTTTCCTGAGGAGCACGTGCCATTTTCAAATAAGCACGACCCATAACTAACAGTAAAGCATTGTTCCAATTAGAATAAGAACCACTATAGGGCACTGTTGCCGAGACCAAGGTTTGCTAGTGTTTTGATTTGACTGTCATTGTTGAATGATTCAAGAGCTTGTTTTAGATCAATGATGGGAGCACGCGTTAACTGACTTTTTTCATTCCCATATTGATGGAGTTATACTTGTTTCAAAATCTGGATCTATATTATCTTATCGAAGAGGCATTACAGCAAATGCCTCTTCATCGACCCTTAAAGAGCGAAGCGGCAGTTACACGAATGGCCAAATCAGTGATTTTTTTTCCTAGCGAAAAAAATCGCTTAGCCATCAGTGTAAATTTGCTCCTTTCACCACTGTAGTGAGATCTCAGAGTTGGTATATTTAGTTAGGGGGTGTGGTGGGCAAAGCACCCCACTTTGAAGAGGTCTTAGTGGTGTTTCGTTTCTGGCCAAATCAGTGTTTTATCCGTAGGAAAAAGATCGCTGATTTGGCCGTTCATGTAATTGGCGGTTTGCTCTTTAGGGGTCGATGAAGAGGCATTAGTTGTAACGCCTCTTCGATAAGATAATATAGACCCTCAAAATCCATGTTATCTGTTTAAAAGTAGGTCATACTTAGAATTATATTCCACTAATTAGTTCTGCCATGACCTTGCCTTTATTTTAGCTAGAGGGGATAGTATATTAATTGGTCTGCATTCTGATTCTTAAGAGTTTAACTTAGGGGAATGAGACTGCTGTATGTTTCCAGGAGTCGGGGATTATGTCTGCAGTAAGAGTTAGGCTAATTATGTGTTATAATCATTTGGAAATGTACTTTTTGTGGGCATCTGGATGAATTTTGGGTGCTGTGTTGAGTGTTTAACTGATTTAGATGTGTCTGTTTTATTCAGTTGCTGTTGCACATTCTTTGACAAGATGGCCTTAAAATCTAATCGTGGAAGGACACAGATTTTAAATATGTTTTCTGAAACTGTGGCATTGAATTTTAAGACAGACATAAAGAATTATCTGTTTGAATTAGCATTTATTTGCTGTAATGCCAACAATTTGATTTTACTTTGACACAATTTCAGTTTGTAATATATGCTTTGAATATCTTACATTGTCTGATTTAATGCCTCTTATTGTCATTTTTGATGCTCTTACTAGTTTTTGTACTTTTAATGCATTTATTTGTCATTACATAAAGTGCCTGGTAACAGGCACTTCAAAGTTGAAATAAAATAAACAGGAAGTGTGACAGACCAAACCAGATTTGACATCATACCTTGGATGATTAGCACCTCCTAATAACCTACTATCAGATACTCCAGATCTGAAGATCAATGCCTTATATTTCAGTCGTGGGGCTAGGCCTTCTCCTTATAATCACATCTGGGAGTTGTCTGGAGTAGGAAGGGTGAGTTGAATTTTTATGTTTATTTGAAGTTACATTCATGGGTTAGTGGAGTTAAGCATTTCCTTCATAAATGGGACTGAAAGCATGCCTTGAAAGGATCAAAAATTCAGATGACAGGTATTCTTAAGCATGCAAAACCTCAGCAAAAGGAGGAATGCCATAAAGTGGCTGACACCTTCATTTTAGAGGTCTGAAAGCTTTAACCTCTTATGACCATAGGTTTTTCATCAGTTATGCTTATGCTGTTTCAGTCTTCTCAGTGCCTGATTTCACTGTTGGTTAGTGGTAGTAATGTTTCTCAGTACCATCAGTCCTCCTGTAGGATTGTTATGATTTATCGCAGTCCAATACTCAGTAACGCTCAATATACAGGCAAATGGGTTATTGTAACATGCAACAAAATCCAGCTGATACTGCTCTGTATCACTTTATGCTGTTGTCAAAAGGGTCTATATTAAAACTTCGAAGAAGTAAAACATTGGACATTAAAACATCGAACCCACAACATCGAATGATGAAAATAGCAAAGCCCCGGAACATCGAAATCTTACCTGGGGCAAGATTTTTGTGGGCCGTGCCGTGTCTTTGCTATTTCCTCCACTGTGGTGTGAGAGTTACGGACCTTAGGGTTAGGGTGCGGGTTAAGGTAAGTGGATAGTTGGTAATATATGTATGGTGTAGAGTTGGGTTGGGTTTTGTTAACTGTATGTGTGTGTATCAATTGCTTTGTTTGTGTATAGTTTCGCTGGGTATGTGTGTGCTAGTTACGGACCTTAGGGTTAGGGTGCGGGTTAAGGTAAGTGGATAGTTAGGAATGTACGTATGGTTTAGCATGGGGATGGGTTTTGTTAATTTAATTTGATGTGCTTGTGTTGTGCGTATGTTTCTCGGAACAGCACATTTTTTCCCTGGGAAAAAATGTGCTATTTTGAGTGTTCAATGTTTTCAATATTCGAAATTCCAAGTTCGAACATATGGTGTTCGATATTTTGGAATTTCGAATATATGATATAGACCCTGTCAAAAGATCTTTTTTATTAAATCATTTCCAGTCTAATTTTTCTGGAGGTCAATAAAAGTACTTCTCTGATGGTTCCATTCTCATTCCAAACGACATACAGAGCAGTCTGGTTATCGAACCTGGTCACAGTCCATAGTTTAGTATTTTCACAAACTGAGGGAAATGTACTGAAGTTTTCTACAGACATAATATTTAGGCATGTATTGAAATGTGAACCTACCTGCAGGCTTTGACCTTATGTAGTGGTTACCATTGTTGCTAATTCTGTACTTTGGGTGCCCAAATCTAGAGGTACGTAACTCTCCAGGTCTTTCTCAGTAATGATCCTGTACATATCAGGTTTTCTAAAAGAAACCTCAAAGAATATTTGACTATTCTTCATAAACCCTTTTGTTGACATTTGGTTCTCAAATAACAGAATTAACTGATCAGTAACCAGGTAAAATAGTAAAATATCTCCTTTGTGAGAATAGAATCCTCAACTCTAGGTATTCAGAAGGTCGCTGCTATTTGCACCTCAGAAGACACCGTAAACAGCTCCATAGTCTCTGTATACTGAGGAAAATTAAACTCTTGACTGCAGGACCTTTGATTGAAAAATGTTACATTTAACTGTAGACGCTGTGTTTTTGAACCATCAGTGTAGCCATGAAGTGGTTAAGAAAATAACTATTGACCACAAAAGGTTGAGAATCTTGTAGCAGATTCAACATTTTCCAGCAGTGCTACTCCCTCCCATAAGCACTGTTCTCTTATTCTAACATTAATCTTGCCAACTTCATATTAGTTGTTAAAAAGAAGATGACTAATGTAGTTTTCATTTATACAAGATAATACATGCTTGATATGGTGTTCACCAGTAGTGACTGAAACTCGGCTCACAGAATCCAAGTTAATAAAAACAACAAGCCCCAAACCCATCACTACATCCACTCTGTAGAAGTTCGGGGCTTCAATAAAGCCTACCCTACTTCAGAGTACAATAGCATCAGTTAACATATGCCAGGAGATGAAGAGCACCTATCCCAGTACAGGGGTTTGGGGGATTGGGCTCCCAATAAAATGTTTTTTTTCTTATGATTTATTTCAGTACTTTATTTTCCATTAGTGAATTTAAAAAAATGCACTCTGTGTGGAGTCAGTTATCAAATACATAGGTAATATTTGCATCCAGTACTACGGTTATGATGCATTTCTAAATTCTATATGGAAAATAGATGTGTAGCTAACTCAATAATAAAAGGTATGACATTAGTTTAAACATTATATACTTAGTTTAAATGGCAGGCAGATCTCATATTTGTGCTTGAAAACTGATTCTTAGTGTCATATGCTGAAACACTGTCAAACCCAAGTGTATGTATTATTAGCAGCCATAGAAACTGTAAGCTATTGCTCATTTTGTGTGTCAGACAGGTTTTAATTTATTTCAGATTACCATAAACAGTGATTGACTACGTTATGATTATGCAAAAGAAATGAAGGCACTTTATTTCAGAGTGTACGATAATATGAAAGTATGTATAAATGTTTTACATACTTGTGTACAATTGTGAATTCATCTGAAAATCACAATAACAGGGATTAGAGGCAGCAGCACACATGTATGCAGATCTGATAAATTGCAAGTTATAAGTTCAGGTCTATATTATATCCTTGAAGAGGTGTTCCATTGAATGCCTTTTCATCGACCCTTAAAACGCAAACTGTCATATTAGTGAATGGCCATATCAGCGATTTCTTTCCATGGGAAAGAAATCACTTGCCCTAAAAAGAACACATCACTACAAACATTACAAAGTAGGGGGCTTCACCCCCCCCACCCCCCAACATGAGGAGCTGTGCCCCCCACACCTCCCTAACTAAATATAACCACTCCGAGATTGCACTACAGTGAGGGAAATGGCAAACTAAAAAGGACGGCCAAGCAATTTCTTTACCAGGGAAAGAAATCACTGATGTGGCCATTCACTGTTATGACAGTTCACGTTTTAAAGGTCGATGAAAAGGCGTTCGATAGAACGCTTCTTTGAGGACATAATATAGACCCTCTAACTTCACATCAGAAAGGAAAGGCAGTTCTGAAGCACATAACCACTGTGTGATTCAATTTATGTATTTCAAAGTCAGCAAGTAATTTTTGCAAAGGCTTACTATTTCCAATATTTACCATGCAAAGGAATGGTCACTATCCAAATGTGTTTCATAAAGTGAACACATACCAAACCCTAATTAAATATTTGATTACAGACAGTGCATTCTAACAAATGCCTTCCCTGCTCTTCCTTCAAAACACTTAAGTCTGTAACATTTTTTCCCATCTTAATTAAAATTACAGCATATGACTGAAAAAGAAGCTACAGAAGAAAATATGGTGATATGGAGCAAAGAATGCTACATGCCTCTCATTCATTCTTGTACAGAGCAAAATTAATTCAGAAAGTACTACTTTCTACAAACTATACATATTTTACGCTTGATATGAGCAACTGTGGCAGAAACCCTCCCTCCCAAGAGACTACATTAGATGTCTGGTCATTCTTTACTGCTTTATGTTTATGTGCTCAGAATCACCAACCAGATTTTAATTAGACATTGCAAGGAAACCACCAGATGTAAGAAACCCCTTTTATGTAAAAAGAAAATAAAATGTGTACTTTGTATAGACACTATCTTGCCAATTAATCACATGCATACAGTGTTTCAATTTAAGTAGAGTATAACGCAGAAGTTCAAGAATTTGGAGATTTAAATGTTAAGCCATACTTCTCAGCACAAGAAATCTGTACAAAGCCAAAAATATTGGGAAGTCAAAGGCCCAGAATCAGGGAGAGATTACTCTTATAAATTTAGAAATTTCTGGAATAACAGGTTTTGTGTTAGAATTCATTTTGTGAACTATAATATTTCTGAAACTCGGATATCTGTCATTATTTAATGTCTTTAGTCATCAATATGTTACAAGAAAATCACACATTTTGTGAAGAACAGACCAAAAATATAAGGCAGAAAATCTGGACAATCTACAGAAATCTAGAAAGCTGAGAGAGATGTACTAAGCTACAGTTGGCTCTTATTTTAGTTTCAGGTTCCTTTAATTAAATATCCAGGAACAAATGAGTACATAAACACAGCATTCTGAATTTGTTTATAATGATCACTTGAAAAAGATATCTTATGTAGCTGTGCTAGAAGAAAATAAAAAAAATTGCAAACATGTCTAAGGCATAATAACCTGGTGATTACTAGTTATCAGAGTATAAAGAAACTATTTTATTTTTCTGGCAAACAGCTTTCACTACAACATGTATTTTTTTTTTTATTTTTTATGTGCCACTTTACAAAGAAATTTCTAGAATAACAGCTTCTTTTTTTTCTCCTCCTCTACAAGTGTACATGTGTGTGAAAAAAGAATGAGGTTTGTCCAGGGACATCTTCAGGTGGGGGTTAGATAAATATAGTAGCAATTAAGAAGGGGGAATGAAAGGGTTAAAATGGAACAAGGGATGATTGGGAGGGAATAAGGTAAGGGTAGGGAGGGTCTTAAGGAGTTTAGGCAAGTGTAACTGGGTAAGGAGTCACAATTTGGCATGAGCTTGGTAAGGCAAATGACATCTGAGACGACCTGTAGGTACTGTGGAGTAGGTAGGCCTTGTTCCTTGATGAAAGGGGTGAAGTTTGTAAGTAGCCATGATCAAGGTCAGGTGGATGTGGATGGGTGGCATGGTTGCTGGGTTATTTTGTTGTGTTTTGCCAGGGTAGTTTCTGTGGGTGTGATATTTATTTGCTGGGAATTCGTTGGTGGGGCAGGTTAATTATGTTTGGAGCTTGGTTTCTGGTGCTGTGAGGTGCGCGTTGGGAGCAGTTATGGTGTAGATTCTCAAGGTGGAAGGTTTAGGTAGTGTGAGCAGTGATGGTGGTCATATTAGTAGTAGTTTTTTTGTGTTGGATATGGAGTTGGTTGGTCGATGGTAGTGTTTTGGGTTGTGGTGGTGTGTATTGCAGTCTTTGAGTGTTGTGGCAACCCCCTGATGTTGGTGTAGCATGGCAGTTGTGTGCGAATCCGTAACTCAGTCTGTTAAACACTTTCATAATATTAACTTTGTGGGCTGGGTATGGCCTCAGTCATGCAGCTTTGTGTGGTGGCTTTGGAGGTGATATGTGCCTTTGAGTGGATGGTTTTGTGGGGGACCTTGGATTCTCGCAATGTCCGCTTGGTTTGAATTAATTGGTGGTTTGGTGTTTCACAGGTCATGCCTCCTTTCACAGGCTGCGTGGAGCTGCGGTTTCTTGTTCCAGTTGAAGGGGAGGGGGTTTGGATCCATGTGATGTGACGGTGAGGGACTGTTACATTTATTGGGGTTGCCACGTCAGGGTAGAGTGTACTGTGATCTCTGGGATTTTACAGAATGTCCAGAATTTTGCTTCATATTTTCATCTGATTTTCCTGAAAATCGTTGAAGACTGAAATCTTTACATAATCACGGTCACTGGATTTTAGAACTTCCTATCCTTCAAAAAATTCATGCTTACACTAAATCTTTTATTCTAGCAACTCTGTGAGTTTATAAGAGCAATATTTTAAATGTGTTCCTATTTTTGGGCCTTTGTCCCCCCATTATTTTGGTTTCTTCCTTCATTAAACAAAGGGAATATGGTTAAATAGTAATGATGGCTTGGGGGTAGAGGCAGGGGCTTTGTATTAGAGAAGTACCTCGCAGGATGTCCAGTAGCAAGTCCTGCCCATATCACGCCTCCCCTCCAAGAAATCCCGAAGACCTATGTAAACAAGTAAATTTTCATGTATTTGGTGGCATGAATATTGATGTTTCTGTTGTGTGGGGCAATGAAAGCACATTCTCAGTGGCCTCAAAGTTTGGAAAGCCACAACAATATGAAATCGAGACCTGTTACTGTACTGCGCTCAGTACACTTTGCAAAAGTCATGCATCATGCCATGCAGTACATTAACACAAAGTAACCCCAGTTACTCACTTGCCATTCCTTAGATCGTTAGGGAAACAGGAAGTGTTTGGAAGTACAACATTAAGAAGTGTTTGCATTTTAAAGAAATGTTCAGCGTTAAGCAATGTAAATCTTGTCTGGAAGAAGAGTACATTTACTTTAATGCATTGTGGTGCAGTGAAATGCAATGATGATCACTCAGCTTAGGCTTTCAGGTCCATATGTGAATAGTAGGCTAACTGCCCTTTCAGACCACTTTAAGCCTAGCTGATTATCCCATTTGTTCAAGTTATTCTCACCTAATTCCAAAACTATAGTTACAAACTGCCCATAGGATTAAGGTATAAATAATGTATGCATACTTTTTTTTTTTTTTTTAATCATTTAGCTGTTGGGTAGAAACTGTACTGCAGAGTTTGAGAGAGTCCCTTTTGATACAGGACTTGGCGCTAAAATGTGCAAGCTGTTTGCATGATTGTCATGTAGTTGTGGATGTAGTGCTTTTTTTGTTAGGAGGACTTGTTTTGTTATTTAGATATTTTAATTATTTTTCTTCTTGGGTCATTGAAACTAGGCTAATGGGCTGCACAGAACTTTGGAAGGAGAGTTGCTGGACAGAACTTGGGATCTTTTTAGTCAACTAAATTTCTGTGGCATAGCTGATCCAAAGTTTCAGCACTTTTGTGTACCAAGATGCGTACACAGATGTACTTTGCTTATTAACTGAAATTGCTGGGCTTACTATGGAAGAGTCAGATTGGATTTAAGTCACTGAGACGATTTGTGTGCTTAGAAATGTAGGAGCAGTTGAAGTTGGGGTAGACATAATAAAGTGACTAAGATAAAACAGAATGTCCTCTAAGAGGTTGCCAGGACAGGTAACCATATGGGTCATTGGTGTGTGAGGCATATATCACATACTCATCAGAGTTATTTCCTGTTAATATTTACTAGAAAAATAGTTTATAAAGGCTGAAAGACTTAAAAGTGTTGAAATCTGCTGCCTAACATTACGCAATATTGTATACTTCGAGATAAGAACTAATAAATTTTTGTCAGTCTTTCAGGGCTGCAGAATTGGACTTTTGAAAGTACAAAATTTTGCAGGAAGACCATGACCTTGCTGCTGCAGAGTTTTAGTTGGTTTTGCCTTTATGTTCTATTAAGTGTTTTCGATATGGAATCATAGTGGTGACGTCCTGTCATTTTCTTCATCTTTGTTCCTGGTTGCATTAATGGTAAGTACCAACATATTTACAATTTTTCCCTATTGTGGGGCTTGATAACCCATTCTCCTAATACTACAGTGTCAATGGCTCAACAAGTATGGCACTTGCCTTTGAGTCTGCAAAATCAGGAGGCAGTGAGTTGTCTTCCCACACCAGGTACAGATTTTTCAGGGAAGGTACACAGGGTTGTCTCCTTGTTTTAGTCTGTTACTCAGAATCTTTAGGTTGCTAGGAAATTGATAGGGAGGGAGGCCACTACATAAGGTCATACATTTGGCTAGGATTTAATACCAGTCAGGAGAGGCAGGCTAAAGCAGTTTTGGTTAATCTACCAACTTGCTAAGTTTATAAGAACTGTCTTTCGGCTTTTCCCAGTTAGGGGTCATCACAGCGGAACTCTGGTCCACTAATGATTGGCAGTGGATTTTTACGGTGCCGAGTTGCCAGCCCGACACCCAACCTTCAAAGAAGGCACACCCATTCACGCACGAACCTACCTGCATGTCTTTATACATCACTCAACCATGGGGAGGACATGCAGACTCCACACAGAAGGTGCTCCAGCCGAGAATTGAGCAGGAGAACCTCTTGCTGTGAGGCGACAATGCTAACCGCTGCACCACCACGGCCTTTGGTTATAAGAACAATATTTAGAAATTAGAATCAAGGGAATTTGATTTGTGTGGGGAAAATGGGGAGCTTTAACACTTTATGAAGTATCGATACAGGGAATTAAGTTGTGTGAGATGGTAGGGTAAGACATGTCAGTGGTATTTTGTGAGGCTGTTACTATGTGCATGCTTTTCAGCAAAACCTTTTGGAAATTCAGTAATGGTATGGAGGGGTTATGGTAGATGAGCATCCTCATTGACATGGATGCCATGGCAAGCACTATAATCTTTTGTACTGGCAGATGGCTGTATTGGCAGGAATGCTGCTACTTATAATGTGGAGCAAGGGATAAAAGGGGAAACACTTGGTAATGATTCAATAACAACTGGCAGCTCATAGGATGTTTAAAAATAGGATGAATTTATTTACAGTATACACCTGTTAATGTAATAGGATTGAGTTCTATTTGTCATTGTTTTCAGTAATATATTTAACTTGAAATGTGTGACAGACTTGTCAAGGTGGAAGTTAAGCAACATGAACTTTTATGACCCCATTTAGGGGCGTTTCTTGAAATGAGGTGCACTCGAGCGGTATGGCATTTTATGAGGGTATTTATTCTTTGATAAGCATCTTGCTTAGGTTGCTGGGTTATGACGATAGAGACAATTGTGGAATGAAGGAGCACATGGGAGTAGCTGCCAAGGTTGTACTCTCTAAAGATGAAGATGTACTTCTGTGTAAGCTGATTGCCTGAGGATATCCTTGTAGTCCTATTTTACTGAAATGTTGTTAGGGTTGACATGAAATTAATTTGGCTCTATGTGATGTATGGAAATCACACGGTACCAGCTATTTTGATATTTAGATTCCCCACATCTGCAGTGTATAGGTGTAACACAGTCAAGTAGAAGTGCTATTTCTGTTCTGCATTTTACTATGGTCATTTGAAGCATAAGTTAAATTGCTGCTGCTTGTCTCATAAAACCATCTTGTATGTTCCTTCACTGGCTGCATAAGTATTTGTGGGGGGAAATGGCGGTGCCAGGTTACTGAGGACAAAGGATGAGGGGTGGGGGTAGTAGCCATGTAGATGATGAACAAGGTACACCTTGACAGTGGCTGATGTCATTAAGAATTTTTGGCGTATGTAGGTACAGAGAATTTACAGTTCCGTTTTGCAGATGAGTGAAGTATGAGTTGGCATTGTCAGCTGCCTAAAGTCGATCGGTGACCCGAAGGAATTGGGCCCCAGTGGTGATGGAGGCTGTTGCAGTGGGCATCTCTGTCACCAGAGTGGTGTGCCATGAGGTTGCTTGCAGATAAGGGAGCGCAGAGTGAGTGATAATTAGTGGCTTGGCAGAAGTGGGTTTGAAAGGTAAAGTTTTCTGCTGGGGTGGATGTTTCAGTTGCTTGAGTAGGGCACAATGAGGTGGCGCACAATGAAGTAGTAGGTAATTTTACTTCTGTGCTCATTAAAGCATAACGGAGTTGGTGCAGGTTGGGGTATTGTAGGGGCAAGTAAGGAGGAGGAGGAATGTTGGGGTGGGGTAAAGCAGGGTTGAGGATTGTTTAAGGAGAATTTGGGGTTCCTGCAAGGTGGGGTGGAGTCGCATCACTCATATGATCATAGGAATTTGTTTGTCGAGGGTTATTTCAGGTGGCTGATGTAAAGTGGCAGTTCCAGAAGGTGGTGTCTTCTGGGAGATGAAGTTGCCTCTCAAGTGGGTTCTGTTACTGTCACCAGGTTAAGGCTTGAGGGTGAGTCTCACTTGTACCATTTGACTGATGTTTTGGGCTGATAGGAGGTGTTTTGGTACATGTATAATTTGAGTCTACATAGGATATGTGAGGAACTCGGTGCTTCTGTGTCTACACTGCTATTAGAAAGCCTAAGCAAGGCATAGTTTTGGGATGCTTTGCAGATGTAGGTTATGTTTTAATTTCTTTCCTGATACAAAGGTAACAAAGGGTAGGAAAGCTTAGAATGGAAAGCCAAGGACAAGCAGTGGATTAAGGACATTCAGCTGTTGGGCTCTTGAGGCTGCATGCTGACCAGTTACTTCAGTACTTTTCATGGGGTTTAGTCAGTTGGTGTATTGTTTTAGCATTGTGGTGAAATTTATTTTTATTTATTTTATTTTACATTTGTTGACCGGGATAGTCCGACTGGATGCATGTCCATTTTCAGCGGAGGCCCGGGGAGAAAAGCTCCAAGGGTAAGCAGATACAGCATTACATAATACCAGCATTACATATTACAAACAGACTATTTACAGAGATTACATAAGTAAGCAAGTTAAACAAGTTCCACAGGTTACAGTTAATCATGAGCACAAGTCAGGATTAAATTAAATGATACAGTAAACTGGTTAACAGATTTTTACACATTCCAGAGAGAGTTAGCCAGGCTTAATACACTGACATAGCCAGTTAAGTGACAAATGTTGTTTGAGTCTAGTTTTAAATTGACCTAAGGTGGAAAGTAAGGTAATATCAGCTGGAAGAGAGTTCCAGGATCTACTTACAGAGTTTGCAAAGAGAGAATCACCAGCTGTGTTATTAATTTTGCTAGTCTGAATTAGTAGTTTGTCAGAGGATCGAAGCAGTCTAGGATTGTTATAGGGGGTGATAATATTTTAAGTGCAGGAGTATTGTCCGGATTATAGAGGATTTTATAGGCCATAATCAGTTGGTTATACTGGATTAGGCTGGGTAGTTCAAGCCACCCAAGCTGATTTAGATTGATGCAATGATGTGTCCTAAAAGGCAGCCCAGTGGCAAACCTGGCAATGTGGTTGTAGCAAATTGAGAGTTTGTTAAGGACAGTCTTGTTGAAATTCGAGAGTAGAGGGGATGCATACAGAAGGGTTGAAAGAAGATGAGAGCAAGCTATGGCAATTTTAGCTGGAGGGGTTAGGAAGGCTTTTATTCTGTAAAGTGACCCTAGTTTTTTATTGATGGTTTTTATAGTTTGGTTAACATGTAGGTCAAATTTTAGATTGTCTATGATGATACCTAACAGTTTTGTAGAGGGGTCAGGGGAGATTATTGTGCCATCATTTGATTTTATGGTAAAGGTGAAAGCGGTAGACCTACGTGTTGGTGAAAATAACAGCATTTTATTTTTTTGGGATTTAGGATAAGACGATGTTCAGAAAGCCAATTTTCTATTGTATTAAAGGTGGTCTGGGTAGCTGACCATAACTCTACTGGAGATGTGGCTGAGCAAATTAGAGTATTGTCATCAGCATATTGGATACAGCTGACTTTTGGGATGACAGTATAAAGGTCATTAATGAAGATGGAGAACAGCAAGGGCCCTAGTATAGAGCCTTGTGGTACTCCAAGGGTGTTCGGTAGAAGGTTAGAGAATTTGTTCTGCCAGAAGACAGCCTGCTGTTGACCATTTAGGTAGGACTGAAACTATTGCAGGGCTCCAGTATCTAGACAGAATGTTTTCAGGGTGTGGATTAAAAGTTGGTGATCAACCATATCGAATGCCTTGGAAAGATCCAAAAAGAGTGCTGAGGATATATAATTATTGTTGTGATTATGGTGTTGGTAAAGGCTAGGAGGGCTGAAGTAGTGCTGTGATGAGGACAGAAGCCATGCTGAGTGTCTGCCATAAGGTGATTCTGGATTAGGTGGTGCATGAGTTGTCTATGAATACATTTTTCCATAATCTTTGCAAGTGGAGAGAGTATAGCTGTTGGCCTATAATTGGAGAATTCAGTAGAGCTGCCTCCTTTGTGAAGTGGGATTACATAGGATATTTTCCAGATGGTGGGAATTTTAGCTCCTACTATGGTTCAGTATTCAGACGGGGTAAGCAATAGCATCAGCTGATTTTTGTAGGTACTCGGCAGGGAGTTGATCAGCAGAAAGTGTAGTGGGTGTTAATTTTTTGATCAAGGTACGGATAAGTGAAGTGGTGACTGGTTGGAAGCTGAATGGGAGTAGGTTTCTAGGGGTGCTACTTTCAGGACCAGGGGAGCTAGGAGGTAGTTGGCTAGCTAGGGCTTGAATTGTCTCAGTAAAGAATTGGTTAAAACGATCAAACATCTTCAGGGGTTTTATCAATAGTAACAGCAGGGATTGGGGTTGAAGTTTGTCCAGGATGTAGTAGATTATTTAAACCTGCCCGAAACATCTGAGAGTTATTTTGATTTACTGTCTGTAAATTACAGTAGTATTGCCTTTGGCAGGTGGATAGGGAGGTTGATGGGAGTTTCATTTGTTGACAAATGAGGCATGTGATCAGATGGGGGATATAATTTAAGGGGTTGGGTTTGTGACTTGGGTGTAAGGAAGGATGACTGAGGGGATGTTGAATATTTGGAGTTTCATGCTAAGCTGGTGTAGGAGGTTCAGCTGGAGTTGTTGGAGATTAGGGTTCATTTTCATTTGTTTAATATGGAAGTGGTATGGCTTGTGGTGCTCATGCTGCTAAAATGCCATGGTGGCTATTTAAATGTCTTATTGCTTAGAATGGATAGTTGGTGTGAAAGCAGGATTGCTAGTAAACTGCATTTTGAAAGGAGATCTCATTTGGTTGTTATATTCATGGGGTGGTAAAATAGGGCTGCAAGTTAGCATGATAGTATGCAATTGCCTCTGCCTGGTTTTACGTGGCAGTGGGTTTAGTGTTCTGGTTTACCAGTTGGCTGGTAATGACCTGCAAATAATTATGAAACTTCTCTTGGTAGCTAGGTAAGTGAGTATTTCGCTATTACACAGTGGTTATGCCAGGTTAAGAGGTTATGGTTAGTTACTTTAGCAGTGGAGAGGGATCAGTGGTCACAGTGGTTATGCCAGGTTAAGAGGTTATGGTTTGTTACTTTAGCAGTGGAGAGGGATCAGTGGTCACAGTGGTTATGCCAGGTTAAGAGGTTATGGTTTGTTACTTTAGCAGTGGAGAGGGATCAGTGGTCACAGTGGTTGTGCCAGGTTAAGAGGTTATGGTTAGTTACTTTAGCAGAGGAGAGGGATCAGTGGTCACAGTGGTTATGCCAGGTTAAGAGGTTATGGTTAGTTACTTTAGCAGTGGAGAGGGATCAGTGGTCACAGTGGTTATGCCAGGTTAAGAGGTTATGGTTTGTTACTTTAGCAGTGGAGAGGGATCAGTGGTCACGGTGGTTATGCCAGGTTAAGAGGTTATGGTTAGTTACTTTAGCAGTGGAGAGGGATCAGAGGTCACAGTGGTTATGCCAGGTTAAGAGGTTATGGTTTGTTACTTTAGCAGTAGAGAGGGATCAGTGGTCACAGTGGTTATGCCAGGTTAAGAGGTTATGGTTAGTTACTTTAGCAGTGGAGATGGATCAGTGGTCACAGTGGTTATGCCAGGTTAAGAGGTTATGGTTAGTTACTTTAGCAGTGGAGAGGGACCAGTGGTCACAGTGGTTATGCCAGGTTAAGAGGTTATGGTTTGTTACTTTAGCAGTGGAGAGGGATCAGTGGTCACAGTGGTTATGCCAGGTTAAGAGGTTATGGTTTGTTACTTTAGCAGTGGACAGGGATCAGTGGTCACAGTGGTTATGCCAGGTTAAGAGGTTATGGTTAGTTACTTTAGCAGTGGAGAGGGATCAGTGGTCACAGTGGTTATGCCAGGTTAAGAGGTTATGGTTAGTTACTTTAGCAGTGGAGAGGGATCAGTGGTCACAGTGGTTATGCCAGGTTAAGAGGTTATGGTTAGTTACTTTAGCAGTGGAGAGGGATCAGTGGTCACAGTGGTTATGCCAGGTTAAGAGGTTATGGTTTGTTACTTTAGCAGTGGAGAGGGATCAGTGGTTTACTTTCAGCTGTTCAGACAGCTGACTATTTTTGCTATTTATGTGATAGAGCTTTGGAAGGTGATGACATGGATCCAGTTTGGTTAGGGAGGATAAGGTACACCAAATGCTGTTTGGTTAATGCCTTTTAATGGGGTTTAGGTGTTGGAAGTTTGGTCAGAGAGAGGGGGAACAACCTGGTCAGGCTGGTGGGTGGAGAAGAGGGGCAGGCTTGGCCTCTTCTTTTTCCCCTCTGGTGTTGGATGTTCAATTTAATGCATTTGGAAAGGAAAGTGAGCAGTTGGATACGGCTTGATTAGTAAAATAAGCGAGCGGAGGTAAGCTGCTTATTTGGTTGGATGTGTAATTCAATAAATGGTAAATGAAGTGAGCGGTGGTACACTGCTTCATCAGTAAGCAAGTGGAGGTTTGGATGCTGCTTACTTGGTCAGGATGAGTAGGGTCATGCTGTCCTAGTTAGTTACATTGATGTTATGCTCAAATATAGTATGTATCAGTTGTAATTAATAAACATTGGTTAACAAAATTGTTATGGAAGTTTAATAAAGGTCATCAAACATCATTCGGTGTGATGTGTTTATTCAAAGGGACTGGGACAAATTAGGCTTGGTAACAAACCAATTTGTCCAGGGGCATCTTCAGGTGGGGGTTAGATAAATATAGTAGTATGAATTAAGAGGGGGGGGGTGTAAGGGTTAAATGGGAATGAGTGATGATTGGGAGGAAGTGAGGTAAGAGTGGGGAGTTCTTAAGTGGTTTAGGCAAGTGTAACTGGATAGAGAGTCACATTTTGGCGTGAGCTTGATACCTGTCTTCCTATCAGTCTGGGTAGGGCAGAGAAGAGGGACAGGCTTGCCCTCTTTTATTCCCCCTCTGGTGTTGGATGTTCAATTTAATGAGTTCTGAAAGGAAACTGAGCAATTGGACGCTGCTTGATAAATAAAATAAGCGAGCAGAGTTAAACTGCTTATTTGGTTGGATGAATAATTCAATAAATGGTAAATGAAGTGAGTGTTGGTACGCTGCTTCATAAGTAAGTGAGTGGAGTTATGGACGCTGCTTACTGGGTCAGGATGAGCTGGAGCACGCTGTCCTAGTTAACGTTACATGGATGTTATGCTCAATTATACCATATGTCAGTTATAATTAATAAAGATTGGTTAACAAAATTGTTATGGAAGTTTAATAAATGTTGTCAAACATCATTCTGTATGATGTGTTTATTGAAGGGGACCGGGTCAAACCTGGTTGGCTTGCTCCTTAAATTAGGAATGCTAGATCAGGAATGGACCTTTTCTTTTTTTTTTTTAATCCTCACTTTAAATTTGAGGAGGATGGCAGTGGGTTCAGGAATAGTTAGCTACATCTCTGCAAAATGCACACACAGTTTATATATGTTGGAAGAAATTAATATAGCATGCTACAAAAAGAATATTTGTATTTCAATATAAAAGGTGAAGGGACAGTTTTTGTGTCAGAAGGCCTGGCTACAGAAATTAGCATTAAATTTGAAATGTATTACGTTTGTTAGTCAAAGTATGTTCCATGAGTTTAAATCCATGCAGAAAGTGTTTCAATTGCCTCAAAGTGTTTTGTGAAGAACAGGGAAGGTTGAGAGGCATTGTCTTTTTGATGAATCTTAATAAAAACTAAAGTTGTTGTTTGTCTTTTCGGCTTTTCCCGGTTATAATTTTGCAAAAATAGACTTTTACCATTTGTAATGAAAGAAAAATTGCATGATGCAACTGAAAGGCTTGAAACCGAATGGATAACTAGTCCAGTGATGCATGGCAAATAAGCAGCTCAAATTTCTCCTGCTGTTAAAAGGAATAATGCCAAAAATATTTGTGATGATTCTAAGTGGAGTGTTAAGTCAGGCTGCAAACTCTGTGACCTATCTTCTGCCTAGTGTGGAAGAGTTCATAGCTATGTTGAGAGGTTGAACTGCATTTTCTAAAATAGATCAATATACTGCTCATCAACAAACAAAATGTATGTGATGATTAATACACATCCAGGCTTGTTTCATATAACGTACTACATTTTGTGTGTTTAATGTTGTATATTTTCAGTGGATCGAGTATTCACTGAGTATGTATACTCAGACAATTTGCTAATGTATGGAAATATAGTGAACATTTCAATTACTTAAAGTGGTTTAGACATTGCAAGACTATGGACTGAGAGCTAAACAAATTAAAATGAAAGTTTAAGTCACAGACCAGATATCTATGGGTTGTTCTGGAATGAAAGAATAGATCATTCATGAGGTGACCCCACTCCCCATTTATAAAAGAGTTACAAAGGTTTTATGGCAAGTTTTTGCCTAACCAATTAAAATGAAAGTTTAAGTCACAGACCAGATATCTATGGGTTGTTCTGGAATGAAAGAATAGATCATTCATGAGGTGACCCCACTCCCCATTTATAAAAGAGTTACAAAGGTTTTATGGCAAGTTTTTGCCTAACCAAATTACAGTGGTAGAACTGCTGAGTGGACAGCTAAACGAACATGTGTTTTAGCAGTGAAAATGAACAGAGCAAAATACTTTCAGAAAATGCAAGGCACTGCTGATGTGTGACAAGGGGATGTTGCTCTGTGATGAAGTGTTGTTGTTGTTACTGTGTCTCAACCTGTGGCATTCCATATGTGCATGGACGATCAGCTTTGTGTAGATCAAAAGGCCTTTCTTTTTTTAAGGGAAGATATCGTTAAAACGATTAAAAAGAGCAACAATTCATTGTATACGTGTGTGTTTTTTTTATGGAGTAAAGGCAATATATCAGTAGCTCTAAGGTAGAAAATTCAAGTTGGTCACTTCCATTTGGTATTATTAGCATTAGTTGGTGGATATGTGTTTTCCCTACAGTGACAATGGTAAGAATCCAGAGACTGGCTATAATATTGTCAGTCCATGGGTATGAACGGGAATGCAAAGCTTCAAGAGTCGTAATAATGTGGATGGATTCTCTAGCTTTATGTGACTTGAAATTTCAGACAAATTACATTAATCACAGAATATGCAAACACTTTGTCAGAAATAATTCTAGGGTATTCTTGATGTACTGAACAAGAACTGTTGTGTTGTTTTTGATGAAAGACTTGTGAACAAAAGTTAGTGAGAGACTGAAAATGTTTCATAAAAGGAGAGTGCAACTTTCTCTGTTAAAAAAAAAAGTCTTTTTTATGAAGCACTCAAACAATTCCATGGAAACTCTGAATGATCATTTTATAGGCCTTCATTCATGTCACCTTGTATTGTTAAAATAAGATCATTCATTAGAAAATGTCTCTGGGCTCCAAAGTAAAATGAAGAAATGGGAATTATTTGTAAATGATATGTTCATTGTGAGATGAAGAGAAAATGCCAAGAAAATCATCATTTGCCTCAAGAATTTTCAGATGGATGTTAGAAAAGATGACATACTGATATCACTGAAACATTTATGAATAATATATACATGACTGTGGCAGATGCATATTCAGAGAGATTAGAAATATGTATAACTAAACTCAACTCAGCTTGCCACTAGATTTCCAAGATTATACTCTGCTAATGGTTTACATGAGTATATTGTCACTAACAATGGAACACAGTTTCCATTCAAATTTTATTAAAAATCAATTAATATATTTAACTAGTACATCAGGGAAGATTGCAACCAAAAGTTTAGCTGAAAAGAGTTATGCCAACTTCAGGACACTTCTAAAATAATTAAATGCTACATTAGAAATCAAAGATATTTATTATGCTCTCATCCTATCAGCTGACCCCCCCTCCATTTTCAGCAGATTGACAAAACTCGGCTCCATCTATATCCTTCTTTACTGGGTAACACTGGAATGATCTTTTGCCAGGATGGCCTCCTAACTCCTCAAGAATTTGATGTTGTGGTAACTCATTATTAGCGTTGAGGAGGAAGAGAGTCCCATGGAGAACTGCAAGAGTAGTTATGGAAGCTATCATATGTGTAGCTGTGATAATTGTAATAATGTAAAGATGTCATAGCCAACCCCCCCCCCCCCCCCATTTTACCCTGAGATGACTTGTGAGGTCCTGGTCTCCACCAGAAGTCTCACAGGCATCAGGTTCCCCCAAGCCCTCCCTTCCAGGATAGGAGAACCTGCCATAAGACACTACATCTTCTTCCTTATGGCCAGTCATTCAAACAGACTTGAGTCAATCTCCAAACACAAGCTGTCAGGGGAGTGGACAGGTAGCCTGTCTCTGCCATCAGACTAGCCCAGAAACTAAAGATAAAGTTTTGCCTTTTCTGTTACAGTACTGAACATTTCCTAATTAACTACAAGCCAGACAGCTGTATAAAATTTCTTGAGCAGTCATAACAGAACTAGACTGGACCCAGCTATTTCCTAACTAGGTTCTCAGGAACCTTTTGTGTTTTGTTAAGCCTAGTACATATAACCCACTTTGAAAAAAGAACTTGAATTGTTCCAAATGTTATGTGAGCAGCAAATTATAGAAATGTTTAATAGTAAACCTGCTTATAAATATTTTAATATGAATCCTGTACAAAAAGAAATGTTAGATGATTTGTTGAACAATGAAACTGTGTTAGTAACGAAAGCTGATAAGGGTAATGTTTTTAGTAGTTTTAGATATGAATGTATATGTGCAAACTATGAATGAAATGTCAGACGAAGCATTTTATAGTAAGGTGTTGTTCAAAGAAATTAAAAAAACAGTATTTGTTCATAGATGGCCAGATTGAAGAATGTATTTTGACAGGGCGAATTACAAAGCAAATTAGGGATTTTTTGGTGGTTCCAGCTCCAAAAATTAGTCATATATTTGGGCAGCCAAAAATCCACAAAAATTTAGATAAACCGCCTATGCGCCCAATAGTAAGTAGTAGTGGAAGTAAAACAGAAGCACTTGCCATCTATGTAGATAAACACAACAAATAGTGGTAGACAATGATGCATATATAAAAGACTCCTTTGATTTTAAAAATAAAATAAGGGAGCTAGAAATAAACGAAAATGATTATCTTGTTACACTTGACATTGTCATTATATACTGTTATTCCCAACGATGCTGGAATGGAAATAATCAGGTTTGAACTAATTAGCGCTAGAAAGCTTTCACATGATACATTGGGGCTTATAATGGAAATGTTAGATTTAATTTTAAGCTATAATTTCTTCAAATTTAATGGTGAGCTATATTAACAAACGAATGGTGTTGCTATGGGGGCAGCAATGGCCTCGAGCTATGCAAATATTTTATGCAGGGATGGGAAAGAGTTCATATTTATGAAAGTATATATAAGTGTAATATATTCTATAAATAATCAATCTAATCTATATCATCTGTATGTACCCCCCTGTAACAACAATATAAACTATATGATCTATTCTCTGTTTTATTGATTACGCTTTTCTTGTTTGGAGAGGGGATGGTATTGATCTATTAAGTATTTAAATGAGGTACGTTCTTATTTAAAATTTACATCAGCCTGTGACAAATTGAGTATCAACTATTTGGATTTAAATATTTATAAGGAAAATGGCGGTCTATGCACCTCTATATATAAAAAAAGTTTCAAAATAATGCATATCTGCATTATGATAGTTTACATCCAAACAAAAGTAAAAATAATATAGTTGAGTCAAATCAAAAGGGTAGATAGGTTAACTGACAAGGAAAGTGATTTTGTTAGAGAAAGTGAGGCTTTATGTGCTACTTTTGTGAGTAGAGGCTATCCTAAGAAAATAGTTGCAGAAGCTCTAGAAGAAAGTTGATGTACACAAGAGGTGACAACATACTGGACCTGGTCATCGCCAACATGGGGAACCTATGTTCCACATCTGAGGTAAACTCGTCATTGGTAAGATCAGATCACAAACTAATCGCACTGGACATCCACATCCCGACCCCCCACGAGTCAAGGAAATCAAGGTAAAAAACTTCTCTAAAGCCAACTTCACACTCCTCAAGACCGAGGTGGGAAGGTTCAAAGCTCCCAATCAAATGGAAAATGATGACCCATCGGGAGAATCCTTTACAAGTGCATTCTATGAACACCTTCAAGAATGCATGGACCAAGCCATCCCAAGTAAAACCAAGACCAACTCCGCAAAAAAGAGGAAGCCAGTCTGGTGGACCCCGGCTATAAATAGACTTTACAACAGAAGGAGGAAACTCCTGCAAGATAGAACAAAATCCCAAAATAAGAAGGCATCTCTGATTAACATCAGTAAAAAACTGCACTCCCTCATTAAATCATCCAAGGCCAACTTTGAAAGAAAAATAGCCAATGACTCTAAGGATAACCACAAGGCCTTCTTTAATTATGTCAAGAGTCTAGGGGCAAACTCTCAGATATGCTCCGAGCTGGTGCATAATGGCCATAAATACACTGAACCAACTGACGTTGCCAACATCCTGGCTGACAAGTTCACTGCAAACTTCACCCCCCCCCCTCTCCACCAAAGGGGCTAGCACCCATCCCAGAAGAATGTGGCGCTCCAGATATCTCAGACACAGAAGTAAAGACAGCCGTTGCAAAGGTCAAAAACAGAGCATCAATGGGACCAGATGCTATCCCAGGTTGTGTCTTACACGAGCTTCAAAATGAACTAACCCCCCCATCTCAAATCACTATTCAAACTCGGCCTCTCTACAGGCTATGTACCCAAAGAATGGCATACAGCAGCAGTCGTACCACTCCGCAAAGGTGGTGCCACAACTGACCCTGGGAACTATTGCCCTATAAGCTTGACTAACTTGGTCTGCAAAGCCATAGAACGCATTATCATGGAGCTCATTAACAGGAACACTGGGAACCTCCAGACACTGGACCCCACCCAGTTTGGCTTTGTTAAAGGTAGATCTTGCCTCCTGAACTTGGTCAACTTCTTCGAAACAGTCACCAAGGCCATAGATGAAGGGAAGGTGGTCCACACAGCATATCTGGACCTTGCTAAGGCGTTCAACACCATCCCACACTCAGGAATCATAGATAAACTCACCAGCTTAAATATCAACCCCCATGTCACGAGATGGTTTGCCAATTGGCTTTAAGACAGAACCCACATGGTAAGAGTGGCAGGCGCCATGTCTGACTCTAAACCAGTCACAAGCGGAGTCCCACAGGGCTCAGTCCTGGGACCCCTCCTGTTCAGTATATATTTCTCCGAAGTACAGGCAAAGGCGAAGGGACTGTGGCTAACCAAGTTCGCAGATGACTGTAAATTGGGTGCAATAATTGACTCTCCAGCTGACACAGACATCCTGCAAAAGGGTCTCACAGAGACAAACATCTGGTGTCAAAGTCACGGCCTCAAGCTAAATGCCAGAAAATGCATAGTAATCCCATTTGGGAAAAACAAAGTACCTACAAACTACCACATAGATAGGAATCTACTAAGTACAGAAGAAGTAATTAGGGACCTGGGTACCCAAGTAGATAGCATACTCTCCTTTGATAACCACATAGCCAAAATGGTCAGGAAATCCTTCTGTGTGGCACACCTGATCACAAAGGGTTTCTCATCCAGATCCAAGGAGATGATTGTGCCCCTTTACTCCTCACTCATTAGGCCCATAATAGAGTACAATGCCCCATTTGGGATGTACCTCACTAGATACCTGCAACAACTAGAAAAACCACAGAAGTACCTCACTAAGAGGATTAAGGGCCTTAAACAATTACCCTATGAAGCACGACTAAAAAAGCTCCAGCTCTTCTCAGTCATTTACCGTCTGCTCAGAGGTGACCTATGCCTGACCTATAGGGCCATGTCAAACCCTTAACCTAATGGACATGCTTCACCTCAAAAAAACAAGATCCTTTAGAACCACTCGTTCTAGTGACTTGAACCTATGTACAACAATAAACAGGACATGCTGGAGGGATAGATTCCTGTCCCAGCGACTCCCCTCACTCTGGAATAGAATCCCAATCCATATTCAACAGAACTCCTCTCTGACCCTCTTCAAGAGAAATCTTGAGTGGATGGGTAATCGTAAGTTCTACCCTGGGATCACTTCAGGAGCCCTGTTGACAGAGGCCCAGGTTACTAATCTAATGGGGAGGCGAAAGCCATCACTCTGTGGCTAGGCTTTAAAATGCCCATGGGCAGATAGCCTAGTACTTACCTATGAACAAATAACAGACACAAGCCAAAAGTGTCTGAAAATGTTAATAAAAACAAAGTGATTTTGTGATGCCGATGCAGATAGAAAACAGCATAGATACTTTTTCCATTAAAAATATTATTAATAACTGGAAATTATTCAATTCAGATGTAGAGATGATGAAAGTTGTGGGAGATAGACCATTTGTACAGAAAAAGGGACGAAGTTTTAAAAATTTATTTCAAGCTAGATTAACCCACCCCCCATTTCTCTACCCACACAGAATAGGGTTATTAATACAGGAATGTATAAGTGTTTAAATTGTAATACGTGTAACTTCTTGATGACAGATGTTAAACAACTAACAGTGGGAGAGATGTGATAACAATACAAGGACAATATAGCTGCAAATCGAGATTTATTGTTTATTTAGGCATATGTATGTCCTGTAATTCATTTTATGTGGGGCGGACAACTACAGAATTAAATAGACGCATTTATCAGCATAAATATGCAGTATCTGTAAAAGATGAAAAAAATGCTTTTGGTAAACATTATGAACATAATGTAAGTTGTCAAGTAAATTTCACGTTTATTGTGTTAGACGAAGTGATAAATGTGCACAATAGATTTGATGCTGAAGATGAGCTCGGGTGGAAAGAATATGTTTGGTAAATTAAACTGAATGCATGCTATGCACCTGGAATGAATGATGGGTCTGATTTTGTTGCATATTTAAAAAAGAGGAAGTTACATCATAATTAAATGGTCATGTGTTTGTTTTAGTAGTATTTTAAGTTAGTATTTTGCTATATTATTCAGTCTGAGGAAATCCGAGTTGGATGAAAGCGCTTACTGATTTTTGAGTCTGTGGATTAAAAGTAACTTTTTACTGTATTTCAAGTCTGTGGATTAAAAGCAGAATTTTTTTTGAACTTTGTGTTCCTGACCTGTGGTTTACTTTGAAATTTTACGTTGTTCCAGAGAGGTGTTTTTTTTTTGTTACTGTTAGAGATATGACAATCCACAACTCAAGGATTTTAATGAGATAATCAGACAATTTGTTGCCACAAATTCAGCACAGCATTTAAGTTACAATAAAACAAAATGCTGCTCGTGGTCTCGTGGTCTGCCTTTTAAGGGTTATAGGTTGAATAAGCCAAGGCAGGTCACATGACTAACAACAGGTGTCATTAACACCACAGTGTGGTTAGCATTATTAGCATTCATGCATTAACTAACAACAGCTCAGTTATTACTGATCTCCCCTCTGTTAAGCATCTAATTTTTCTAGTGTGTTTTTTTATCTCTCTTTTCTACCACTTTTGTTAATTATGGCTGTACACACTATTGATATCCTGTTATTAATGAAAATGTTATTGATCTTATGCTCTCTAAAATTAATGAATGCATGCTTACCTCCCAGCCTAAGCATAATTTGCATTACCCTAACGCTTTACACTCAAACCAACTAACAGTCATAAGAAGGCCACTGATGTCTAAATATTGGAACCCAAAGGGGGGAATCTGTGAGGTAGCCACCGTTCACTAAACTAGGCAGAGGTGGGTGGTTTGGGTTCCTGCTTGCCACTGCTGAAAACACCTTAAACATAGGAGCAGCACCCTTGTAACAGCCCTTAAAGGCATGCAGTCATGACTCACTGAAGGACAACAGAGCTTAATGGTAGGCTTCCTATGTCATGTTTTCTTTCACTCTGTTACAATAGCAAGAGATTGTCAGTTCAGTAAATTTGCTGACGACATAAAGATAGATGCTATATAGTTTAGTAATTCTGACCTTGTATTCAGTAATATCTAAGCACACTTTGCAAATTGATGACTTACAATGGGGACTGTTAAAAATGTGCCTTGCCTATCGTGTAGTACATTGTGAGTATGTTATGATGCAGTTTGGCTAGAGGTGTGCACTAGTTTATGTACCCACAGACATGCAAACCTGAAATGTAAGCTATCATTATTTGAAAATAAGGTACGTTTTGACTCAGATAATTCCATTTGCTTGGAATAGATTTATTGTATGTATTGGGCAAGCTAAAATGCTTACTTTTTAAACAGCATCCAGGTAAAGGGATTGTCGCAGACAAATTTTAGTGGAACTTCTTGGGAGTCTCTGTTCTATGTAGGCTTTAGGCCAAAACTACAAGTGTACATTCCTATATTCCAATGACATTTAGTGTAAATTAGTTTAATTATTGTTATCTTAGCTAGTCCCCGGGGTTGGGTGGGCGTTCGAAAGACATGCGTAAATGGGCGTGCCTTCGTTGAAGGTTGAACATCGAGCTGGCACCTCGGTGTTCATCAAAATCTACTGCCAATCATTAGCGGACCGGAGTTCTGCTGTGGCAACCCCTAACCGGGAAAAGCCAAAAGACAACAACAACAACAACATTATCTCAGCTAGGTTACTGATTTTATTAGGGTAACTAATGTTAAGACCTGTTCTGTGCTGTCTGGGCCAAAGGTTTGTAGTGGAATACAGAATAAAGAACACTAAGGCCTGGCTTGTTGTGTAGGTCTGTTGCTTGCAGCTAATAAAATTCGCTTCCTTGTTTATTTTAATGGCTGTTTGACTCAGGCTTGTGTGTGTAACAGGGAATAATGTTTCTGCAAACTATCTCTTAGGTAGCTATGAAATTATTAACAGCTATCATTTTGCTTATTTGTTTTAAATGTTTGTTCAGTAAAAGGTTTTTATTCATCTTCACTATTTTTCTTCAGTGCCATTTGGCTTCTTGTTGATTCTCTTAGCTGCTTTTTTGATTATTTTCAGCTATTTAGCTTTGTTTTGTAACCTTAGTGCAAAAGTACTAATTGTCTTGCTGATTATTGCAGTCAAACAATTAAGATAAAGAACCGCATGTTGGTATTAAACACATTACTTGTTATTTATTTTAGCTTTTGTTGGCTTGGAGGAGTTTGATTTTATGTTTTTCAAGAAGCAGTAAGACTTCACCCATGCTTTGTAGGCCCCAGGCCTGTAGCAGGTGGTCATATCAAAGAATTGTAAGGTATGATTGTGCTATAGGTGCCTGAGGCCTATAGGTGGAGTAATGAATGCATCTATGTATAGTCACTACTGTTGGATTCACAAAGGAGTGTTGTACATGGAATGATAAGTTGGTGTAAATTTCTGAACTGATAATTATCATACTTATTTATTTCAAACTGTTTGGTTCATTCAAGTTTTGTTTATCTTGAATAAAGAAATAATGCCTTGGGTGTACTGCTAGACTGAAGGTTTGTAGTTGGAGTACAGAAAGATTCAATATGAGTTATGTAGGCCTATAGCTGGTGTAAACAAGTTGCTGTGGAGTCTTAGGTTTCAGTTAAGTGCTGAGGTTATGATATGTTGGGCAAAATATGTCTTAGCTGCTAATAAGCTTGCTTCCTGCACATTTTAACTGTTGCTAGGAGTTAAGTTGCTGATTTTATCTTGGACACTATTTTCTTTACTGCCAATTAGCATATGCGTTGTCTGTCTTAACTGATGGTCTTGTATTGTCTCATTATTTATCTTGGGTATATTAAAATATTTGATTATGTGATTCTAAGGATTGGATAAAGGTCAGGCTGTGCTTGTTCAAGGTTCATTTGCTACACAGAAGTGAGTTATTTTTTTACTGTGTGCATGCACATGTTGTAGTGACACAGTGGAAAGTATGCTTGTATCCTAAGCAACAAAAAACAAAAAAATCAGAGCTCCTGTTGACTATTTCTGGATGTTAAGAAAGAAAAGTCCTCTTCTAAGTTTACTTTATCATGTTGTTGCTATTACTGGCAGAGAAGGGGATATACATCATGCTCACAACTCGGGTTACGTAATTTGATTAAAATCCTTTCACATTTTATGGCCCTATTGCTCTAAACAATGGTCTTAGAGATTAGGGCAAACTAATTGACTAACATGCCTACTGGGTCTTGGTAGGATCATAAGATCATAGGAGGTTACTAGGCTACCAGGCCTAGAGCCTTTTTAAGCCTAGCCATTCATTCCCCCCTTTTCCCAATTATCAGTGCCCACAGGCTTTAATGGCTTTAGTATATGCTTATGCCTTAGGGTATCTACAAACTGCCCCATCCATAAGGGCTACAGGCAACAAACCAGGGGGTGAATTTGTGATATCCCATTCATTGGTCCAAATTGTGTTTGAATAGCCTTAGTGAAGAGCTCTGTTTCACATGAATGGGGAGTCTGTTCCAGAGAAGGGGAATCTGAGAGACACATTCTTGTCCCTGTTTGTCACAGATGAAGTTTAGATCCTTAGATTGGGTAATTCTAGTGCTGCTTGCTTTCAGATTGTGTAGGATATGCATCAGGGCTGTATCAAAAACGCCTTTTATGCAAGGCATAGATCACCCCTTAGTCTGTAGGAGGCAAAGTATAGGGACAAGGCTTTGAAGTGGTCCACATCGCTCAAATTATTTACACTCTATTATTTTAGTGAGGAACCTCTGTGACCTTTCCAGCTGTTGCAAATGCCTAGTCAGGTATATGCTGAAGGGTGCGTTGTGCTCAATTATTGGTCTAATAAGATTTGAGTATGGTGCGACTATGGTATTCTTAGATGTGGATGCCATGGCTTTACTTACAAGCTACACCATGTATAAGGATTTTCTCACTGCCATGGACACATGGTGATCAAAGTTCAGGTTACCATCAACCTGAGTTCCTAATTCCCTTACCACTGAGTCTACTATTAGGAGAATAGTATTAGTTTTGTAATATCCAGTGTGATTGTCTTCCCAAGGGGTATGATTATGCATTTTTTGCATTGAGTTTTAGGCCATAGTTCTGGCACCCATTATTTGTCTTTCAGACCTTTTGGGGGGATAGCTACATCTTGGGGGTTTCAATGATTGCATCCAGCTTGCAGTTGTTGGCAAATTTAGTCAACTAAAGGCCCTCTACATTTGCCTTGACTTTATAGAAGTATATTCCAAACAGGAAAAGCCCCAGTACTGAACCATTTGGGACACCACTAGTAACAGCTCTGTTGGCAGAGGTGAATTTCCCCATCCTAACTTCATGTCCTACTTGTGAGCCATTTGGCTCTCAGTTATGTGAAATAGGGATTTATACCTAAATTTGTGGGTTTGTCTATAATACCCTCATAAGGTATTGTATGAAATGCCTTTGCCCGGTCATGGTGGGCAGTATGTACCATCTTGCCCTCATCCATAGCTCTAGTAACTTTCTCAAAGAAATCCACTAAGTTTAGTAGGCTTATTTAATGCATTTGTTTACCAGGAAGGACCACTGGGCCTAGGAGAGCTCATTTTAGGTGGATGCTCGAGGAGAAAAGCTCCACATACATTTCAGATGTTACACATTACGATAATACAGAGAAATGCTGTTACAGTTATATAGATAACTAGAGGCCATAGAGAAAACATAAAAATATAGTTGCAGTTACATAACTAGCTAAATGGAAAAATACAGTAACAATCCTAGGCATTCATTTAAATATGGTATCTAGAACATTATGAATAAGAAATGTAGAACATATTGGGGTACATACATTATGAGTAGAAAGAAGATAGTAAGAGTGGAAGGGTTCATGAAAGTGAGGACAGGTGGAATAGGTAAGTTGAAACAAAGAAGTAGGGATGGAGAGAGAGGAGGGATAATCCAAGATAAGGAAAAAGAGTAGTAGAGGCAGGAAAAGAGAAAAGAATAGGAAAAAAGTAATAGAGTGGAAAGAGGAGGGCATAGTTGGGTGGAACACAGGGGAAAACGAGGCAATTTTTTTACTAGAGGGTTATTTTTGGCATGGACATAACCAGCAGGAGGAGAGATGTTGTCTAAAAGATTTTTTTAAAGAGTGCCGGGTGCCTGATGGAGGTTATTGTGGATGGGAGGACATTCCAAAGTTTGGAAACAGTGAGGGAGAAAAATCCCAGTTTGGTTTCATCAAAGGCTTGACCTGCCTTTGATGAAACCAAACTGGGATGGGTCCACTGTTTAAAGATTTCCTATGTCTTGGTTTATCAAGTCCACAATAATTCTTTTCATGGCCTTGCATACAAGACTATTCAAATCTATGTAGTTCCCTGGAACTGTTGATGGTCCACCTTTGTGTAGAGGGATGACAGTTGCAGCTCTCCATTCCCTAGAGATGAAGCCTATCTGGAGGCTGTGGTTGAATAGAGATTCTAGTGTGCCTGACAGGTCATGTTTCAAGCTATTTAGTAGACAACCTGGGATATTATCAGGACCCCCGATACACTGTTTTAGCTTTGGAGAGTACAGTGAGGACCTGGTCTTTAATGATAGTGGCTGGAGAAATGGTAGAGTAGATTTCCTGGAGGGCAACTCGGCTGATATGAGGGTGAAATTGGAGTTAAATTTATTGGTCAGCAAACTTGCCATCCCCCCCCCCCGCCTCCAGTTCTGTATAGGGAGTTCCATTTACTATTAGTTCAGCATCCTGTTGGATGTTCCCTTGAAGTTTGTGTGCATCACTTTAAAATGCCTTATGGTTATCTTTAGCTGGAAGGCTTTTTTTGCTTTGAAGTTGGCTTTGCTGGACTTGATTAGCCCCCTGTTGTGCTTGGTTGAGACTTGTAAGGTCTTTTTTTGTCTGTTGGGCTTAGCCCATCCTTTTTTTGGACAGGATTTCTTTCTTTTGTTGCACAACCTGTTAATACTGGAGGACCACCAAGGGGGATTGTTTTTGGAGTTTGTCCTAAGTTTATTTTGGTGTTGTACTGTTATTTCTATGCAGCTATTTACATGCTTGCTCAGGGTTTACATAAACAATTTGTCATAGTTCACTGTGTTCTCTGAGTTTGGAGAACTTTGAATTTAGCTATACCTACACTTAATAGGAGGCTCAGTGTCCTGAGTACTTGTATGATCTGGAAGATCCTTGCCCCTAATAGGCAATTCACCATGACTGTCTCCTTGCTGAGCCTCGTGAGGGGGCATCTGTGTATCTTCCAGTAGCATTCCCAATGACCAATAATTTTGGGTTTGCATGGCCACTTACCTTAAGGACTTAGAGTTGGCGACATTGTAAGATGCTGCTTTGTATCCTGGGGAGTGTCATTTTTGTAGAGTGTTTGGAAGGTTACTGGGGGCAGTGATTACAGATTTGGATTAAATTTAAAACTTTTGTTTTAAATTTTATCACACAGACCCTGACAGCAATCTTCTAAACAAAACAATAGTTTCACAATGAAAACAGACTTGGCCTGAACAGTGAACATCTCTGCACTTGAAAGTCATATTCATTGATACCCACATTCAAAGAAAATGCATCTGGCCAGTAATAGATTAAGTTTACCTTTGGGGTATTTTCAAACCATAGGGCCCTTGCACATATTGTTAGTATTATGTTTACATGCATCTCTTATTTGATTCACCCTCCTGATTGTATTGTATTAAATTATATTCCTTGTACAACACAGTACCAAATTTGTAGTTTTCAACATTTTTCCAGTAAGCAATGAAACAAAATACATGAACCAATAATGGCAAAACTACCCATTTCAAAACTGTTCCAAGTCTCTCACTGCAGCCATTTCAAATAAATTCAAAAGAAGTAGGAAGCTCCATTGTTTAAATCCATGTGTGTGTCCTGCATGGATGCATGCAGAGTGTCTCACTTCCACCAGTTTAAATGCGCATGAATGCAGCCAGAAGCTGCAGTGTTTAAATCTGTTTGTGAATTGTGCACAGACACATACAGTGAGTCTGTGTCCTTAAAGACATATACAGACAAAAAAACAGTGTAATTTTATTTTTATTAATTCTTGAATGAAAAATTAAATGTTGTGGTAGTCCCTCCACCCAGTGGGCCCTAGGCAGCTACCTAGGTCACCTAGTGCTGGCTCTGGCTCTGGATACTGGCATCCTGTTTTGAAATCTGCTTAAGGAGGTTGTTAGTAAACACAAGAGAATTATTGCATATTTTCAAGATGCCCATTTCAAGGAAGCAGGCTGCAGAAGCAATAGGGAAGTACACATTCTATGGCTGTGGATCCTCTTTTTTGTGATCTATGAGAGGTGATGCAATTAGCATTTAGAGTTGTTGGGCTGGGAGGAGAGGTCTATATTGATCTAAAACAGGAATGTCCAAACTTTTTGGCTCAAGGGCCACTTATCATACTTGGCAAGATTGGGGGTGGGGCCACATTACAATTACCAATGTTCAAAGATACCACATAAAAACTGCTTTTTTTTAAATGGTTTGGATAGTGCAGTGGTGCAGTGGAAGCTTTGTCTCCTCACAGCAAGATGTTCTCTGGTTTGATTCTTGGCTGGAGTGCCTTCTGTGCTGAGTCTGCATGTCCTCCCTGCGTTCATGTAGGTTTTCTCCAGGTACTTCGGTTTCCTCCCATGTTACAAAGACATGCATCTGGAGCATTTTTCCCCAGGCTCCACTGAAAATTGGCTTTGTTCCAAGTCAGAATTTCCCAGTAAACAAATATTAAATGAATAAATTAAATAAATACGAATTAAGCAAAAATTAAACCTGTGAGCAAGGAACACCAAACTCTCACTTTAACATACAATCATTTAGTGCTTTCATCCTGATAGCTAGACTTCATCAGAATAAAACAATTTAAACCAGAATGTGCTTTTGTACAATGTCCAACATGTATCTGTCCATTCAAAACAGTTTATTACAGGACATACTGAGGGCCTAAAATGCCTTTGTGGCTGTAGGGTTGGACATTCCTGATCTAAAACAACACTCTTGGGATAATGCTTCCCAGCATGCAAACTAGATGCTATACACTCAGCTATGTATGTGAGAAAATAACAAAGGAAGTTTTATATGGGGAAATTACAACTAAAAATCAAAAAGTAATGGAAATATCCAAACATTAAATGTATAAAATCCAAAAATCGGTACAGTCAAACAGTTTTAAACTCAAAGCTCTTTCAGCTGAAGAGGAATGTAGATGAATACCTTAAAAAAGATAACTTTTTCTCAGCTTCTCCAACTAATTAGCTATATTTAATTCCTATTCAATCAATCAATGCAAAAGGAATGTTTCCTAAATGACCCCTAGCCAACAACTTTTAAGACTTAAAAAAAAAAAAAAAAAAATTTTGCAATAAAACAAAGTTACAACAAAACGTAATATAATACCAACATAAGTAATGAAAATATTCTTCTTCTTTCAGCTTTTCCCAGTTAGGGGTCGCCACAGCAGATCACCTGTCGGCTCATGATTGGCAGTGGAGTTTTACAGTGTCGAGTTGCCAGCCCAGTGCCCAACCTTCCACAGAAGGCATACACACGCGCACACTCACTCCTAGGGTCAATTTACAGTGTTCAATCCACCTACAGCATGTCTTTGGGATGTGGGAGGAAACCAGAGCACCCGGAGGAAACCCATGCGACCACAGGGAGGACGTTCAGACTCCACACAGAAGGCACCCCAGCCGAGAATCGAACCAGAGAACCTCTTGCTGTGAGGTGGCAATGCTAACCGCTGCACAAAATATACAAAGCTTAAATGTAGAAAATCCAAAAATCAATGTAAATAGCAGTTTTAAACTCGGAGGACTTGACTGGAAGAAAAGCTGAATGCTGGCTAATGTACAAAAGCAAGTTGAATATCAAAAATGTTACGAGGATTACATGGCAGAATACAGGTATAAGTCACAATGTCCAGGATAAGTTTTATCCCATGGCATGTTAAGCAGTGTGGATGTTAAGTAAACTCCCTATACTTTGTATTGTGCTTCACTTAACATCTGTCTGTATAATGGCTGGTCACAATTACATCCACTTAGTGCAGTATAGATGTAAATGTGATTGTGACTGTAAGTTGTGCAGAAGTATGTTAAGCGGCGCACACGTGTAATCACAGACAGTATTAAATTACATTGTCAATAGCAAAAAGACAGAGGCACTGTCTCAGCTCCCACACCTGACACTTAGTCATTTGGCATTAGTTGGCATTGAACAAAATGAAATAAACAGTACACACTCCTGCCAAAGGTGGCTCACAAACAACAAAAATCCAGGCTTAAAAACAAAATGTGAGCACACCAACAAAGCTGAGAAAAAGCTAAAAAACGTCCTAAAACAGTTCTTTATCACAAAAGGATGAGCGCTTTCGCAGGGTTACTGCTTCATCACATCTAGAGGAGACCCCCATAGTGTAGAAGGATACACAACATTGTCTATTGACTTTATTTGATGAAGTACAAGGTCTTGATTTATCAGAAATTGTTAGTCGCACTTGATATCAAAACCTTATTTACAGTGATCCCTAATACAGAGGGGATAGACTCAGTTAGGCTTTATATGGCACATCATGGTCATCATAGTCATGATACAATAACTGTGGTTTGTACGTTGTTGGATTTAATCTTGAACCATAATGTTTTTCTTTTTAATGATGGATATTTCCTGCAGAAGCAAGGGGTGGCCATGGGTGCACCATGTGCCAACACCTATGCGAATTTGGTGTTGGCACAATGGGGGGAAGAATACGTATTGAATAGTAATGCCTATAATGTACATTTAATACATTATGGCAGGTTTGTGGAAAATATTCTTTTGTTGTGGAAGGGTAGTGAAGCACAATTGAATGAATTCATCATGTATCTTGAAGGGACTACCAGCTACCTTAAATTTGTTATGCATTGGTCATTAACCAGTATAGATTTTCTGGATATTACGTTCCATAAGAATGGCTTGGGAGGGCTTGACACCAAGTGCTTTACGAAGACATGCTGGAAGAATAGCATATTGCATAAATCCAGTATGCACCCCACACATATTTTTAAACATATTGTGAAAGGACAATCCTTGAGATTATCATGCCTTAACACTGATGATATAGGTATGAGTGAATCTATTGATAATTTTTTTACATGATCTTTTGGATAGAGGATACCCTGATAGATTGACAGCTGATGTTCACAGGGAGGTACAAGTACGCAGGAATGATAAAGGAGCTCCCTATTTTTTTAATAAGTACAGGAATTATAACAGGTGGCATCGCAATAGTAACTTGAATCATGGACATCCCTAAAGTGCTGTTTACCTATTCTAGTAATATTTCTGACTTTTGTGATATCATTAGTAAAAACTGGCCTATACTACTAGTGGATGAGTCTCGTTCGAGTTTTATTTTTAGAAATAACAAGAATTTGAAAGGATGTTGTGCTATGGCCCTAAGGTTGCAGTGACTGATCCTTTGCCAAGACTAAGAACTTTGCCTTGTGGTAAATGCAAAGCATGTACTTTTATAGTCCGAGAACATGTGTTTATTCACCCCATCACTAGGAGACAATTTGTCCCTAGGTTGTCTGCCACATGCAATAGTAATTGTCTGGTCTATTTAGCAACTTGCACGGAGTGCCAAAGTTTTTATGTGGGCAAGTCGGTGCGTACGTTTAAGGAAAGGATTTTGGAACATGTTGGGAATATCAAAAACAAAGTCCTTACAAATGCATTGGCAGTACATATGGCTAAAACAGGGCATAATGTGTTCCATTTTAGAGTTTTACAACTGGTTAAACCTGGTATGAGAAGAGGTAATGTGAATAATTACTTGGAGAATTTGGAAGTGAAATGGATTATAGCCCTGCAAGCACATAAAGTTCCAGGGTTCAATGCTAGTATTCCTTTAAGGCCAGCTTTAATTAGTGGAAGGTGAACTTGATTTTTTTAATTATATGTGATTTTAACTGCTATAAGTGTTTTACTTTGAGTTGCTTTTTATATGGATCTGATGAAGCGGTAACCCCGCCAAAGCGCTCATCCTTTTGTAATAAAGAAGTTTTAGGACATTTTTGGCTTTTTCTCAGCTTTGTTGGTGTGCTGACATTTTGTTTTTAAGCCATTAGTTGGCAATGAACATTTTACTAGCTGTAATTAGGGTCAGTGTTGGCATTTTGGGGGTCCCCAGTCACGTTTAGTCTAAGTATCACCCTGACACTGTCACCTCCTCCTAAGCAACCTTTTATTTTATACTGTAAACTTTTAGGATTAGTACACACAGATTGACCTGTAGCTGCAGTACTTTTACATTACAACAGGCCTGTATACCACACTATGTTGGCCCTTCAAACAAAAGGACATTCACAATTATTGGCATTTATTTGCAACAATGATACATTACACCAACTCTATATACAGGGCTGGACCCAAGTGAAATTGTACCCTGCGCACTGCCTACTGTTTCAACCCCAGCCCCCCCACACACACATTATTCAGTGCTCTCCTCTGTTCTCCCCATCCTGGGCTCCCCATAGCATGCACATAACTTTTTTCGTCCCTTTCTCACATTTTGCCTTACTCTTCAGCTTTTTCAAGAAACATAACTTTCTGTATACTCTGATGTACATTTTAGTTTTTTTTTTTCTTTTTGCACAATCTTTTCAGCCAATGATGGCTTGAATAGAAATTCTGATTAAAGAAAGAAATTCACTGTTGCTATTCAACTTTAGTTTTCCTTACATCCTTTCAACATACCCTTCCTGACCAGAGAGCACAGTAATAAACATTTCGGAAATAGTTCAATTAAACTGGGGCCTACAGAAACCATAGGGATATAAATGCTCAGTGATGCAATTTAGAGTAGCTTCCTAAACTTTAAATCAAATGCTGGCCTAAACAAAAATCATGAGTAAGAAAAGAATTTCAGCCTTATTTTTTTTCAAGGAAGACCTAAGTTATGCCTAAGGCTTAATGTTCAAAGCTGACAAAATAGTAGCTCACAATAAACTAACAAGACAATCGTTGTGATGGCACACAGCCTCAGATCCTATCTAGGAATACTACCTGCCTCCTTGACCCTCCAACAAAGACAGTCACTTAATATGTATCTGTTAAATAAAATAAGATATCAATACACAGGAGGTTCAGGTTAAAAAGTTTACTAGTGTACACCAGGAGGCAAAAAACGTACAAGTACAGAATTTTGTCTGACATGAAACAGGAAGCACACAATTTTATATAGGTTTAACATTTAAGCTATGCCCACCTTACTGACGTGATATGTCACAGGGCATCTACATCACTTTAGCTTACAGTCTTCTATTCATAAAACTGTTGATGCTGTTTATTTTAAAAAAAACTTTTCCTCTAGATACAATACGGCCTTGCTATCCAGCTGGTCAGACATAATGTTTTTCTGTAAAGTTACTTCTTCAAGGTTTCATATCAGTTCGAATACAATAACAGATTCAGTCTTTTAATACATGTCTTTGTTCTCTGTTACACTTTCTCACACAGCTGCGTGCTATCTCAGTAATACATATACAAGGCCAAATCATTCCAACAGGAAAGAGCAGAAGATTTCATTATTTCACACATTTAATTTCCTGACCCAGCAGATAATCACTTGTGAAAAGCATAAACATTAAAACTTGCTAAGCTAGCATTCTGCCAGGGTCAAAGATCAGCTTTGCTTCAAGTCACACTGCAGTTTCAAAACTACTTACATTTACACATGAATTAATCCTTACTGTTATATGATTAATAGAATAAAATGCAATATATACTACTTTGCTTTTAAACTAGCATTTCTCATATATTCAAATACACATTTTAATACTTTTTATTCTATTTTGAAGTATGCATAGTGTCATTTCATCTCCTAACCTTTTCCACTTAGGATTTTCAGCTAGGTGAGTAATTCAATCTATACTTCAGAAAAATGTCATCTGAGATCAATCTTTCAATCTCAATATCTTGGTTCAAAATTTCAGTATATCTTGGTACAAAGTTTCAGTAACAGATACATCAATAAAATCTTTGATTAATCTTTTCATGCAGGGAATTCCACAGCAAACACATGCTCCTATTAGGAGTATACCCACACAGATGGCAATCAGAATATTCATTAGGATGGAACCCCACCCCCCAAATAGATTCTGGAAAAAGTCCGTCAGTGGGTTTGGGCCTGGTTCAGTCATGGCTGATACTTGCTGAATTACCTCTAGGTGGTTACTGATCTCATGACGATTGTCGGGAATATAAGCACAGCATTCTTCTTTGATAAGCGCGCACGTACCACCTCTCACTGCTAGGGTGAAGTGAAGAGTCATCCGATTTTGTAGCACAACAGTTCTCATTGCATTCAGTTCATCAGTCACCAGTTCTAGGGCAGAAAAAGTTGCATTACTCATTACTTTGAGAAGTTTCGACAACTTCCTCAGCTCCCAGATCGATTTGACTGCCCCACAGGCTGGGAATATTCCTGCCCAAGATATAACACTCACTCAATTCCATATGAGGCAATTTGCTTTTGTCTTTCACGGCATTATGATCTTTCCAGCCAGCTTCGATCTTTCCGACTGGATTCACAGGTTTTTCAACTGGACCTTCAGGCTTTCGAGCTGCTTCTCTCATGTTTCGTATCTTACCCAAAGGTAATTCTGCAGTATGTCTTATTGCCGGAACCAAATAACCCAAAAAACAACTGCCGGACCAATTCTCAGGTAACCATTTATATGCCTTTTTCCCACAAATAAAATAACAGTTTTCTACTTTAGTACTAATACGCATCAGCCCTGCATGAAACATTTTCTGATCTATAACTGATAGTTGTTTAAACAAAACTGGATTTTTGCGAATGTCATTCATAGTTGTTTTCAATGAGTTCAAATACGAGTCATAATTAGTATTGCAAAAAGTATTGCCATTACCATTCTTAATATAACATCGGTAAGATATGGTTATATTACAATTGCTCCAGCCCACCTGGAGAGTGTCATTTTTATAAAAACATACAACTCCTTTTTGTGTGACAGGTAAAAATAAAGCTATTTTGTCCTGTGATCTCACAGTTCCTGTATCGAAAAGTAAATTCTCCCAAGTTTCATTTATCCCCAAAGGGACAGCGGACATTATCAGTCCTCCATATGCTGTTGGTATAGCTGTACAAACCCAGCAATTTGAAATGTTCATAGTCTCTGCATATACACGTTTCATGGCTAGGTATGTGTTGAAATTTGGATGCCAGTCTATAGATGTTTCATCACGCCTTCCCACTTTCACTTGTGTGGTTGTGTGTAGGATAAACCACAACAAGAGGAAAATTGTTGCAATTACAGTCAATAAATGTACACTCAACAAAATGATTATGCAACATCTCTGGGGTTGTTCTAAATTTCTATTTGCTTTGTTTTTGGCCATCTCGGTCTGGTTGTGTATCAGTCACAAAGTTTTTATCAAGTTGAAAGTTCTTTACCGGTTTACAATGCGTCAAATGAACCCAGGATGTCCTCTCGGCTACTCTAACTGTAGTAGGCGTTGCCAACAGAACCTGGTATGGTCCCTCCCACTTTGGACTTGCCCAATTCTTCCTTTTCATCACTCTCAGCCAAACCCACGACCCTGGGGCCAAGACTGCTTCCACCGGTCTGGTCTGTTCCTTATCTGAAAAAGAGTTAAACTGCAAAACAGATTTATTTGTTAACTGTTTCCTCATATAACTAGCTAATGAACTGTCAGCCTCTTGCTCTGCAGGCATGAGAGCTTTCCACTGAGGTACATAATATGCTCTCCCAAAAACCATTTCAAAGGGAGTCAAACCCTTTACATTTGGAGCCGTTCTCATACTCAGCAGTGCTAAAGGCAGACAGTATATCCAATTCTTTTGGGTCTCCTCTACTAGCTTCCTAAGTTTACTTTTTAGGGTACCATTGTACCTTTCCACCAGTCCTGCTGACTGTGGGTGGTAGGCACAATGGTTCTTTAAGGAGATACCAAAAAATCTCCCAAGTTGGTGGATTGTCTGGTTTACAAAATATGTGCCGTTGTCACTATAAATCCTTTCCGGAATGCCACATCTAGGGATTACTTCTTTTATCAGGGCTTTCGCCACTGTTGCTGCATCCGGGTTTTTGGTTGGAAAAGCTTCTACTCATTTAGAAAACATGTCTACAATAACTAAACAAAACTTTTTCCCTTCACATTTATTCAATTCTATGAAATCCATACAAATAGTATGGAACGGGTATGGTGGTATAGGAAAACTTCCTTGCTTGGTTTTAAATGCTCCTTGTGCATGGTGCTTGTTACAAGTATGACAAGCTGCACAAATTTTTTTTGTGTAGTTTGTGTATCCATATGTTTGGAATATTCGATTTACTAACTGCACCATCCCCCCTGTTGAAACATGGCACTGCCCATGGCTCAATAAAGCTGCATATCTAAATAAATTAGACGGCAATATTGGTTTTCTTTCTTTGGAAATGTACAGTCCATTCTCAAGAATTGTACCTCGTTTTACCCATTTTTGTTTTTCTGCTTTTGTAGTAAGCATCTGCATTGTTTTTAACATGTCTAAATCTAAAATCTCAGAGGGTTGTAATTCCTCATTCAAAAGTAAAGTTTCTGAGTCTGAGGCTGCTTGCTTAGCAGCTGCATCAGCTCATGCATTGCCTTTTGAAATCTTATCCTGCTGTTTTGTATGAGCTACACATTTACAAATACCTACTTTGGTAGGTAACTGAATAGATTCTAATAACTCCAAAATAAATTGTGCATGATTAATAGGTTTTCCACTAGATGTTATCATTCCTCTATTTTTCCATTGTTGTGCAAATACATGTACTGTAGAAAAAGCATACTGATCGTCAGTATATATGTTTACACACTTGTTTTTTGCTAAAGTACATGCCCTCGTCAAAGCTATCAATTCTGCTGCTTGTGCAGATAAGTTGTGTGGTAAGGCTTGAGCTTCTAAAATTTCAGTGTCTGTAACTACTGCATACCCTACCAGATTCTTCCCTGTAGGACCCCTTCTGCATGAGCTGTCCACGTAATATGTCACCTCGGCATTATCCAAGGGCATATCTGTGAGATCTTGTCTAGGTAAAGCTAACTGTTCAATTTCCTGCAGGCAGCTGTGTGGTGTGCCATCCGCAGGAGTTGGGAATAATGTTGATGGATTTAATGTCGTACATCGTTCAATTGTCATACGAGGTTGGCTCAGCAGTATAGTCATTCACAAAAGATGTCTAGCAGGAGAAAGGTATGCCCCTTTCTCTTGCAGTAAAATTATTGCAACTGCATGAGGCACTCTCAATGTGAGAGGGTGGAATAATACCACTGAGGCCAAAGCCTGTACTGCCATTGCAGCTGCAACTACTGCTTGTACACAGTGAGGCAAAGATTGCGCCACTGGATCTAACTGTGATGAATAATAGGCTATGGGGCGTTGCTTATCCCCATGTTGTTGCGTCAATACTGACGTCATATATCCTTGCTTACAATCTACGGTCTGAAAGAATCATTTGTGATAATTTGGAAGTCCTAAAACTAATGAAGAAGCTATCAACTGCTTCAACCTGCAGAAAGCCGTTTCTGCTTCGGGTGTCTATTGTAAGATATCTTGTGCTGCCATTGTTGTCTTATATATCAAGTCAGTCAGTGGAGCAGATTCCAAAGCATAATTTGGTATCCAGCTCCGACAAAAATTAGTTGTACCCAAGAAAGACATCATTTCCTTCTTGGTTGCTGGTTTAGGTGCTTGCAAAATTGCTGTTTTTCTTTCCTCATCTAGTATTCTACCTTCATTGGATATTACATATCCCAAGTATCTAACTTGTTTTCTCCAAAGTTGTAACTTACTTTTGTTTACTTTGTGTCCTTGTGTTGCTAAAAATTTCAATAATGCTACAGTATCCTCCCTGCACTGTTGCTGGGTGGGGGCTGCTAGCAAGATGTCATCTATGTAAAGTAAAATTTGACTACCTCCCGGTGGGGTAAACCCTGCCAGGTTGCTAGCCATTTCTTGTGCAAATATTGTGGGACTCTCACAATATCCCTGTGGTAGTCGAGTATATGTATACCTTTTACCCTGAAATGTAAACGCAAACCAATATTGACTATCAGGATGTACAGGTATTGAAAAGAAAGTGTTGCTAATATCTACCACAGAGAAATATTTCTGTTGCGGTTCTAAATCGTTTAACAAAGTATGTGGGTCTGGCACCGTAGGTGCTCTAGGTATTACTGCATTATTTACAGCTTGTAAATCTTGTACCATCCGCCATTCCCCCTTTGCTTTTTTAACAGGAAATAGGGGTGTATTACATGGTGAATCAGGAGATTCTACCAGTACTCCTTTGAGTAATGCTGCTATTATAGGCTTAATTCCTATTTCTGCATCCTTTCTCAAAGGGTATTGTCTTTTCTGTGGTCTAAAAGCTGACTTTGGGGTTATTGTAACTGGTCCTGCTGTTCGAATAAGTCCTACATCTGACTTGCCTGCTGACCAAAGAGTTGTTGGAATTTCACATAAGGCCTTTTCTTCTTCTTCTAATAAAAATGCTAATCAGCTGTCCTCGCTAGATTGCAAGTGTACAGCTGGATGTGTCTGTGTCAACCAGTTCAGTTTCTGTTTCTGTATCCCTTGTTCTGACAGTTCTAAATCAGTCTGTTTCTGCCATCTTGTTACTTTTTCTCCTAAGTCTGCCCATTTGACACTTTTATTCTTTGTCAAGCTGACATGTGGTAATCGATTTGATCTATATAATGCAAGGAATTCTTGAGGTAACGAACAGCTAACTACACTGTTCCCCCTCAGTATCCCACTACAAAGTATGCAAAACCAATCTAGTTGCACGATTTCTAAACAATTCTTGCTCATACTCTCTATCAGGTCCTGGTGTAGTACAGTAGTATAGAGTACAGTGTAACAAATGCTGTGAATCGGTGTCAAGGGAGGGGGCTTTACTGATGGCTACGTTCATCAGTTCCTCGGTTACTGCCCCTGGACCAGTCGTGACTAGGTCCTGGCTGTACCAGTAAAATGTTTCACCCTCCGATCACACTATAAAGGTATCCATTTGTCTCTGTGCCTCCATACCTTGTACAGTTGGAACTACTGCTATGCCAAATATCTGCATAAGGTCTCTGCCCAATAGGTTTACTGGACATTTTGCAGAAACAACAAATTTACTTCTCTGGGTCATACCTGAAACAGGGTCAGTTATTGCTATATCATGGGAAAGTGGTTCCCTATATAGCTGTCTGTTTGCTGCTTTCACTAATATATAATCAGGTGATTCGGAATGTTCTGGTAACTTGGAGGGGTGTATCAAAGTCCGTGACGCTCCTGAGTCACACAGGAATTTGACTTCCCTTCCCTCCACCAGAAGTGTAACTTCCAGTTTCGTATCTGCTAAGTAGAGCTCTAAACTCAATAATGCTAAGTCTAAAATTTCACTTTCTTCATCCTCCATATCTACTTGCACTTCCTCTACTCCTTCTTTCACATTTACATTTGTTTTTTGTTTATTAACTTTTCCTGATGATTTCTGACTTTCACATGATGTATCTTCACTATCATATAGTCAGTCCTCATCTCCCTTATCTTCTGTAATTACCTTTTTGTTTTGCCTACAATCCCTTGCTAGATGTCCCTTTTTCCCGCACTTGAAGCATTCACCTCTCTTTTTTCTTTCTTCAAAATCTTCCGATCGTTTGTCAGACTGTTTGTTCCCCTGGACATTTTTCTTGCCCTTTTTACCTGACTGTAATACAAATACTTCAGCTCCGTCTTAAGCACTGAAGACTTGCGCCTTCTTTTTCTTTTTACCATTAAAATGTCTTTCAGCATGTCTAGCGTATTCGAGTAAGGCTTGTAGCCTCCCTGTTCGATGATCTATCATATGCTTCATAATGAAGCTACTAATAGGTGCAATGCAACCTTTCAAAAATGCATTTTTTAATTGTTGTTCATACAGGGAATCATTTGTTTGGTTCTCAGGAACCGACATACCGCTATGATTATTAAAACATTCTAATAATCTAGCATAGTACCCATCTATTGTCTCATTTTCCTGTTGTATGCATTGATTAATGCAAGTCTAGTCTGCTCTAGGTTTCCATTTCTCAGAGATTCAGTCTGTTAGACCTTTCACTCTGTTGTCTAACTCCGCATCACTATGTGGGAGTGGTCTAAGCTCTGCATTACGAGGATTCCAGGTGCCACAAATCATGTGCCAATCTGGACCTATAATTTGTCTTACTACTTTTTCTACTTCTTCCCCATTCAAGTGGTAACTCAACCTCATGCCTTGTAAATCTTCTAAAAATTTCGTAAAATTAACTTTCGGATGGGGGATTCCCTCAGTAGCCTTCCGGATATCTTCCGGTGTCCATGGTCTATATACTAAGAGTGTTGGGTCCTGCCCTTCCTGTCCTGCCTGAGGATTTGGAACTTCTATAAGTGGGCATATTTCTTCCTCACTCTCATCCTGTAGATTTCTCTCTATTTGATATAATTCTGTGTCCCTATGTGTTTTACGTGTTCGGGACCTAGTTTCAGTAGGATCTCTAACAAATGGTTGTGGTCTTGCTGAAACTTCAGGATAACGCGGAGGCGGACCAGCCTGTCCACTCACTTCATATCCTGAAAAGGGTAAGGGAGGGGGCAAGGGTGGAGGAGGAGGAGCCATTGCTATTACCAAGTTATTATCCTCTTTGTCTAAAAATAATGTTTTTGAATTCTTAAGCTTCTGTTCTCTATGATTTGCTTCCTCAATCCACCTGTGTGCCTGAGGAATGCCTAATTGGCGTTGCTTTTTTGCCTGACCTCCCGCATCAGATTTAAGCTGTTTAAGGAGTTTCACTAGTGAAGTTTTATCTAGTTACCATCAAATTCATATTTACTAACCCATTTCGTATAATACCTAACGTTATCAGAACGTTGTAATTGCATGTATTTTGCGTCTTCGGTTAGGGGCGGATCCGTGATGTTTTAGTGCACTGATTACCCATGTCAAAAAAAATGTTACGTAACCCTTTTTTATCACGTGATATCAAGTTCTCAGTTCCTGTTCACAGTTTATCTAGAATAACTGCCTACCTTATTCTGTTACCCTGATCTATGACCAAATATACAGTACTTCCTTTTGTCCCTGATCTGCAAAACAAATCTTGACAACAATATATTGTAACCTAGTCCCTGATCTAAAACAGAAAAAAGGCAAATTCTTCCTACCTGAGCCTCCAGTATTGAGAAAGTCCAAGTTCCGCCTTTCGGCCACAGATCAGAAAGTGGCCAGCCTCTTTACACGACAATTCAGTCGGAGGTCTTTTCACTCAAGAAGAACCATTTCGGTAACTTCTCCTGCGCAGTATTCGACCACCGATACGCTCTGATCTGCGACTTACCAAGGGAATTCCGTCTGCGAAGGACCAAACTGTTAAATAAAATAAGATATCAATACACAGGAGGTTCAGGTTAAAATGTTTACTAGTGTACATCAGGAGGCAAAAAACGTACAAGTACAGAGTTTTGTCTGACATGAAACAGGAAGCACACAATTTTATATAGGTTTAACATTTAAGCTATGCCCACCTTACTGACATGATATGTCACAGGGCATCTACATCACTTTAGCTTACAGTCTTCTATTCATAAAACTGTTGATGCTGTATATTTAAAAAAAACTTTTCCTCTAGATACAATACGGCCTTGCTATCCAGCTGGTCAGACATAATGTCTTTCTGTAAAGTTACTTCTTCAAGGTTTCATATCAGTTCGAATACAATAGCAGATTCAGTCTTTTAATACACGTCTTTGTTCTCTGTTACACTTTCTCACACAGCTGCGTGCTATCTCAGTAATACATATACAAGGCCAAATCATTCCAACAGGAAAGAGCCGAAGATTTCATTATTTCACACATTTAATTTCCTGACCCAGCAGATAATCACTTGTGAAAAGCATAAACATTAAAACTTGCTAAGCTAGCATTCTGCCAGGGTCAAAGATCAGCTTTGCTTCAAGCCACACTGCAGTTTCAAAACTACTTACATTTACACATGAATTAATCCTTACTGTTATATGATTAATAGAATAAAATGCATTATATACTACTTTGCTTTTAACTAGCATTTCTCATATATTCAAATACACATTTTAATACTTTTTTATTCTATTTTGAAGTATGCATAGTGTCATTTCATCTCCTAACCTTTTCCACTTAGGATTTTCAGCTAGGCGAGTAATTCAATCTATACTTCTAACAGTATCCCTCTGATGTTACACTGAGATGAAGGGAACATCTCAAATTGACACAGTCATGCATTTCACGTGACTGATGAAATACATGTACATAGCATACACTTCAATATGTGCCTGATGTGTAACAGAGTTATATGTCAGTCCTGTTCAAGTTAGAGTACAATTGGAAAATTAACATTTTTCCCCTTATTTTTCTCCAAAAAGCTACGGCTTTAGTGGGGCCCCACACGGTCAAGAATAGTTGAGGGAGCCTGACTGTATCCATTTATACAGTCTGGGGAGCCACTAGACTCCTAGAAGATGCAAGTGTCTGAATGTTTTGTGATATATTTTATGCCTTACTTTGGAAATGTAATTACTTGTTAACTGCATTTTTTATTGATACCCAGAAAAATAATGTACATATCCTGGCATTTTTGGGTGTGCGCACAGACAAAAATCTGTATTTTTTACATATATAGGCCTTTCCTGATTGTGACTCATAATTTTGCTGTGTCCTTTGTAAAAAGTTTGATTTGCTGGTTAATCAGTTAGGATTACAGCCAGTCGATAAATCCAGGCAGAGTTTTATACTTATAATCCAAAAACGATTGTTGGTACAAAAGGTGGGCTATTAACTTTTTAACCAAATTAGAATAATATTTAAAACATGTTCCTGATGTTGAGCTTTTATTCTGCTATTATTTTTGGCATTGCACAAAATTATTCAGCAAAGTAGTTGTAAGAAGGAAGAGACTGGTTTTCCAGTTAATTGTTTCTTTTCTTCTTTTCATATTCAAATATGGTTAGGTTGGTGAGACATTCTGACATCTTTGGATGCTGAAGAGGACATTAGAGGGACCATCTGTACTTGAACTTGGTCACGGGGGTATGCAAGGATCAAGTGTTGCCAGTAGTACAGTAGCTTATAAAATAATATCCGAAGCCAGTAGTATAGTAGCTTATAAAGTTATATCCGAAGCCTGAAGTGGTAACAAAACTTGTGAAGAATGAGAAGCAACTAAGAACAATATCCAAACACACCCGTGGAGACAATAATTCAACTGCTGCAAAAAGATGGTAAAAGCAGGTTTAATTCCCAAACGAATCCTTTAGCACAGAAAAAGAACACAGTGGAGACAAGCGCTTTCGCCTGGACAATTCCAGGCTTTATCAAGTCAGAGTAAAAACAAACTGTGAAAGCACTACCTATATACCTAAATCACATGCTTAAATTGATTGTTAATTAAACAAAACAAGCTAGCAGAAAATTATTTAAAGACATATACCATTTCCTTTTAGCTTGTTACTAAAAGTCTATTGGGATGTAAATGTTTGTGTAAACCAAAATTGATTTCATATACAAATATATTAAACATATACTGTACAATAACACATTTTCTTAAAACATTACATTTAAAACTGTTAAAAACAACATTCAAGCCTACAAGTATTGCATAAAAATTGTAATAGACGACAAAGTGTTGTCTGTACACCAAACAACCAAACTGTCAGCTACTGAATTTGTTGTATAAAATGTCAACCTATATTAAAAATTGTGTGTGTTATAAGCTATAATCTGGCTCTTCTGAGTTTGAGAACTGGCCCTATGCTTAGCGTCTCATTCATGCCAGGTATACTGCTAGCATCAAGCCTAAGCTGCCAGATTAATTCCTTAAATTCCAGGGTGGATTCCCAGTCTCCACCCCTGTTACTTGGATGAACTTGTTCAAGCACCATAAAGGAAAGTTTGAAATTAGGGCAACCAAGGGAATGTTTATAGAATGCGTTACTATCTTTCTTTTTACCTATATCATAGATATGCTCATATATGCGCTTCCTAAATTCCCTTTCAGTTTTTCCTATATAAAAAGCGCCACAGGTCAAACAATACCCAATGTATACCACACCTTTCGTGTTACAAGTGTAGTGACCGTGTGGTTTCAAGTTTGTTTTACGTGCTTTAAGATATAAATGGTTACTATTGATAATAAAAGGGCACTGTTTGCACGTGCTGCATTTAAAGGTGCCATTCCTTTGTTGAGTTGTCATACAAGTAGTGATATGTCTTTGCTCAAACACCTCTTTTAAATTACGACCTCTTTTTCTAACAAAAGCTGGTCTCTTTGGAATCAAGTTTTTAAATTCATCATTGGTTTGTAGCACAAACCAAAACTTATTAATTGTGTTCTCTATCTCCCTTGAATTCTCTGAAAAGTATAAATAAAATAGCTAGAATTCTCCTGTGCTTGTGTGCTAGAGGGCCTTGGGATGGGGATACCAACATCATTGTTCCCAAACAATGGTGTGTATAACGAGTCCCTTTACTAAGAATCTCATGGATAAGGTTATTCACCAAATAATCCGGATAACCTCTCTCTATAAACATCACCCTGAGGTTGTTAGCTTCAGCAATGAAATCAGGCAATCTGCTACACATACGAGATGCCCTAATAAGCAGACCTTTAACTATTCCTTTCTTTTGTTGGAATGGGTGTTGGCTGTTAAAATGTAGCAGGAATTGGAAAATGAAGGTTTTCTATAAACCTTAGAGTATAATTCCATTGATTGTGCATCTCTAAGGATTGCTACATCTAAATAATGAAGCTCATTCTCACTGATTTCATGAGTAAATGTAAGGAAATCAGTGGAAGAATTGATATATTCCAGAAAACCTGTTACTTGATCTCTAGTGCCGTCCCAGATGATACAAATATCATCCAGGTAACGGCAATAAAAAGTGATGTACTGTGCCCAAGGGGACTGGAAAATGTGCACCTGTTCCCATCTATGTAATACCGCATTGGCATATACGGTAGCGCAGGAAGCACCCATAGCCACTCCCTTGGTTTGTTTAAACAATTCCCGTTAAAAAACACATAACTGTTGTTAAGAACAATATTTAACAACTCAGAAGTTAAGTTAATAATATTGCTACTTAGCCTGGTTTCATGTTTAAGAAAATCAGTAAACCATTCAACACCAACACTATGGGGTATACTCGGAAATAACTCCTTAATATCCACAGTGATCATTAATGAAGAGGTGAGGCATTTTTCTTTTGGGAAAAGTCTGAGAAACTCCCATGAGTCCTTAATCACATGGGTCATGGCCAGGGTGTACTGTTTAGTGACAAAATCTATAAATTTAGAAATGGGTTCTGTTACCCCACCTGCACCTGAGACAATTGGTCTGAATGGTAACGGGCTGATGCCTTTGTGGGTCTTAGGGATTCCGAAAATAATAGGAACCCTGGGTTTATTCACTAATAGAAAGTTGTAAAGCTGCTCGTTAATAGCTCCTTGTAAAAGATAATCATATAGTGTATATTTAATCTTAGCTAGGGCTATGTTGTACTCATTACGAGATATGAGGCAGTATTGTTGGTCATCATGCAGCATATTATGTATACTTTCTTCATAGGTGTGGTCATACATAAGTACAACACCACCACCCTTGTCCGGCTTCATTACCCTGACGTGTTCCCTGGATAGCATTGAGATGTATTCAAGTTCTTGTTTGGTTATATTAGGTTGCTGCATGTTCAGAGAATAAAGGAACTTATCACGCAGTTCATGTTCCACTAGCTCCTCATACAGTTTCAAAGGTTGTACCATAGGTGGATTAAATGTACTTTTCTGTTAAGCCCATTTGAGTTATATACTGTGTTTTTGAAAAAATGTTTCAAATTTAGTGCTCTGGTAAATAATTTAAGATCTACCAATAAGTTAGCTAAATTAGTTCTGTTGGAAGGTACAAATTGAAGGCCTTTGGTAAAAATGCCAAAGGCTGTAGTGTCTATTGAAACATCAGTAAAGTTATAAATGCTGAAGTTATTTATTTTAAACACCTTACAATTAACTTCATCCACTATTTGGATGCAATCATAATATGCATCCAACTCAACCAAAGGGCATGGAGCAGTAACTGAAGTTGGATAAGGGGCTTTGTCATCATGGCTTCCTATGCTTATTTGTTGTTCCATCTGGCCCCTGGCCTCTGTGGTTTGTACCCCCATCCCCCGGTTCTCCCCGGGGGGTAGTGAAAATCCTGATTTCGTTCCTTTCTATCTTTCTCAGCCAAACGTTCGCTCCTACGTGGAGCTTCATTATAATTACGCTGAAAAACTTCATCAGTTCCATTGTCATAGGTACTGTTGTATCTACTATTATTTGTTGATTTGTTGTAACAGGGATATGCTATCTCTTCCCTATACTCATGCATATCTCTTTCCAGTTTTTTGATCTTTCTGGAAATGATTTTAGAACAGAACTGGTCAACTTCATCAAAGACTTTGTCATAGTCATGTTTGACCATGCCAAAGTCAGTGTCTGAAATGACATTGTTATGTAAATTATTTAATTCCTCTGTAAGTGCCCTGGCCTTCTTTTCATATTCCTCTATCATGACTGTTAAAACTTCAAGGCCTGCTCTATCAAAAATACTACAAAGCTGTTTATATTGTGCAGAGCCTTGTTTAACAAAATTAGGAAATTTAAAGAAGCGTAGCCCCTTAGGGATACGCTTAGTCCTGACACATTCTGCCAGATAGTCAATCTCACATTGATTGCTTTTTAATGCGTACAACTTGTTTTTAAATGCTGTGAAGTCTGTGTCAATAGCCACAGAGTTAACATAATTAACAGTACCTTTGTTAAAGTTAAAGGGCTGGTTCCCAATTTATGAAATCAAACTCTTTTGTTTTGTCTTTGGCTTTTTTGGAACGAGCTCCTGGATTACTTCGGTTGTTAGAGGATCTTGTACTTTCCTGGGCCACATGGTTTTCTTGAGAAACTTCAGATGGAATCCTAACTCCGTCTACCTCCCCTCCGGTAGACCGTTGTATCGGTGGAACAATGCTAGGTGCGATATTGGAGGAAGAAGTTCCTACGTCGTCTTTACTTTGTTGTTTTAGCAATCCCTTAAGCTCAGTTAGCATGTCTAACACCTGGTTAAATTCCGCTCGTGTTACAGGGAGATTTGCTTCTGTTTCCTGTAACAGGCGGGGTGTAACTGCAGGGTTGAACGCCTCTACGCCGGTGGTCATGGTACCAAACAGGAACAAAACTCGTGAAGAATGAGAAGCAACTAAGAACAATATCCAAACACACCCGTGGAGACAATAATTCAACTGCTGCAAAAAGATGGTAAAAGCAGGTTTAATTCCCAAACGAATCCTTTAGCACAGAAAAAGAACACAGTGGAGACAAGCGACTTCGCCTGGACAATTCCAGGCTTTATCAAGTCAGAGTAAAAACAAACTGTGAAAGCACTACCTATATACCTAAATCACATGCTTAAATTGATTGTTAATTAAACAAAACAAGCTAGCAGAAAATTATTTAAAGACATATACCATTTCCTTTTAGCTTGTTACTAAAAGTCTATTGGGATGTAAATGTTTGTGTAAACCAAAATTGATTTCATATACAAATATATTAAACATATACTGTACAATAACACATTTTCTTAAAACATTACATTTAAAACTGTTAAAAACAACATTCAAGCCTACAAGTATTGCATAAAATTGTAATAGACAACAAAGTGTTGTCTGTACACCAAACAACCAAACTGTCAGCTACTGAATTTGTTGTATAAAATGTCAACCTATATTAAAAAATTGTGTGTGTTATAAGCTATAATCTGGCTCTTCTGAGTTTGAGAACTGGCCCTATGCTTAGCGTCTCATTCATGCCAGGTATACTGCTAGCATCAAGCCTAAGCTGCCAGATTAATTCCTTAAATTCCAGGGTGGATTCCCAGTCTCCACCCCTGTTACTTGGATGAACTTGTTCAAGCACCATAAAGGAAAGTTTGAAATTAGGGCAACCAAGGGAATGTTTATAGAATGCGTTACTATCTTTCTTTTTACCTATATCATAGATATGCTCATATATGTGATTTAGGTATATAGGTAGTGCTTTCACAGTTTGTTTTTACTCTGACTTGATAAAGCCTGGAATTGTCCAGGCGAAAGCGCTTGTCTCCACTGTGTTCTTTTTCTGTGCTAAAGGATTCATTTGGGAATTAAACCTGCTTTTACCATCTTTTTGCAGCAGTTGAATTATTGTCTCCACGGGTAAGCCTGAAGTGGTACTTATCCATGCATAAGGGAATGACAGAGGTTTGGTAACCAAAAGACCGCTATCTCAATTGATGTTAAAAGATGTATGCTGTTTAAAGTTATTGCCTGGGTTCCAAATGCTTCAGCTTAGCATTATCCCTAGGTTGGTGTGATGAGTGGCTTGTGGCCAGAAAGTAGCTGGGCTTGTTTACAAATATATTTAACATCATATCTATGAGATCTGAGGTGGTAGGTTACATGGTCTTATACCGCTGGGATACAGAAAGTAAGGAACCAGCCATGCACAGGGCAGATCACATTCATTTAATATAGGTAGACTTAACAAGTTGCTGCTCAGACACTAAGGGACAGCAAGGTTCCCAGTTAAAAGGCTAAATTGTGTTCCCATTCACAACTCTAACACCTCTACAAAAGTACACCACTCTACTTAATATTATTTATAATTATGCTTACCATCACAAATAGGAACACATGCCATTTCTAACACTCTCACTTAGCGCACACAAATTCTAATTCAGCTACTTATTTCACCCCCCCCCCCTACTAACCACTCACGTTTTTTCCTTGCTGCACCATCCCACTCTGATTTCATCCTTTACTTCTACCCACCCAACAAAACCAGTTATGCCTGGTCCAAAACTAAGTGACACTACTGATTGAATTATCATATCATGTACAGCCATTATGTGACCCTTCATTACATTAGCTATAGGCCATGTAACCTATAGTATAGCCACCTTAATGAACAGTGTACCAAAAAACATACTGCAGTATCCCATGTCCTCACACACTGTACAACTGTATGTCAAAATTTAGCTCTGCTCTCCAAGAAGAATAAGACTACTTTCTAGATGTATTGTATGTCTAAATCTGCAACTCTAAGTTCCATCACATCTTCTTGGTCACCTTCTTAACACTGTTACTCTTGGGTGACGAGTGAAAACCTAATCCCAACATATCCACCACTCCAGTTAATTTTTCTGTCAGCGCAATATAAGACACTAAAGGACTACATATATTTTACATTAATAGCCAGAGCACATGTAACAAACTCTCACATCTCCAATTGTGGACTCAACAATATAATCTATTGCTATCGAGTGCAAACCCTTACAATGTACCAGGGACACAGCATCACAGTAACAGTTGCTAAAACAAAACCTTCAGTACATGTTGCCTCTGCATTCATCCTGCAACAACTGTCAAGACATTCCCTCCCATTTTAAAATGGCTCCACAACTCAAAAACATCTTAGCTATCAGCTAAATGACACAATACCTAATTATTACAGTGACCACAACCTAATTTATACAGTACTGGAAAAGAACCTTCCGCCAACCACATCAAAAATCACAATATTAAGAAACTTCAACAAACATGCAACTGAAACCATCGTATCTGAAGTATCTACAACAAACTTGTTAGTATTAAGCCAAACTGATACATTAGATCATCCTGTCTACCATTTCACTACCATACAACAAACTATTATTGATGAATAAATATTTGTTTGAAGCATAAGAATAAAAAAAAAAAAACTTCTGTGACTTCACCACACACAGACTTATGAAGGTCAGGCATTCAGCCTGGAAAACCTATAAAAACTCATGAAAACACTTTTTACTTGTTACATTTTAATCCAAACCAAAGGGTAAAAATATCACACAGACAAAAACAAAAACTACAATAAAGACCCAGCCAAGCTGGAGACTTCACTGTGTAATACCTTAGATCTCCTGTACTGAAAGCACATGGGATATATACAAATGACCCTTTAAGGACATAGCAGTGGTTCAGCTACATGGCTCCTGAATTCCCATTGCTTTATACTTTTTAAGTCTGTATTGGTACATCCAGGCTAATAAAGCCAAACCCCACTAGCTGTAGACATGCCAAGTGTCAGCTTTTCTTGATCTCATCAATGCAGCATAAGTGAATTGTGTGGCTATGCTTTACCCTAATGTTTATGGACATCTGTCTTGATTTTAAGCCTGTGTTTGTAAAGAATAGCCAAACAATCCACTTTTGCTATATTGATGAGGTCATAAAAGGGCAAAACAGAGCATGGGTAGTCGGGTTTGGCTTTATTGCCCTGAATGTACCCTTAAAGTCTTAAAAATTCATGGGCATTCAGAAGGTCATTTCAATGCAGCTAGCTAAAATAGTACCTTCTAATAGCAAAATAGAAATAATGAAAAGAACAACTTGAAAGCTCAAGATTCCTACAGTCCAGCAACATTTTTCCTATCCATTCATCTGTGGGAATCAGGATTAGAATGTTACGAAATATAATCAGTCTTTATGTAGAATGACACCATTTTCCAGCTTAAAGTTAAAATCTCCAACACCTGTGACAAGACTACTGATCATGGGAGAGGCTGCAAACCACTTGTCAGAACCACCTTCGGATTAAATCTACTGTTTTGTTCTGGTAAGGAACATTGTTTCTTAGCCGTCCTAGACACTACTGATCACTGGTAACAACGAAGACTGATTATTTGTAGTTATCTTGGGAGTAGTGCTACTGTTTTAGTTTCTGGCAAGAGGAGGTATGTTGATCTGTCTTTTTTACTAGATGGTATGAGAAGGACTTCAATGATTTGGAATGGTTGCCATTTCATGGGAGACCTCTCTAGTTTAAATTTTAAACTGATGTGTAGCTTGCCTGTGTGTCAAGCTGACTATGTTCTAAGTCCATTTACTAGGAGAAGGCTACAGCAAGCCTTCAGACCCCATGCAACATCTGGTTTGACACTACTGATCACCAAAGAGCCCTCGACCATCTTCTCAGGAACTAGCTTAGGATTCTCGCTACTGATGAATGAAGGGGCAAATGGATATCTATTACAAGTTTTATGAAGTTGTAGTGAGACCAGCATTAGTTGTAGCCAATGGATGAATCACCACAATTGAATATTGTAACAAAAATTCCTCTTCCGTTTTTTGTATTATATAGTGTGATGTATGTTACTGTATGTGTGCAATGAAGCAGTTGGTTACATTGAAATTGTGCTTTAATTGTCCTAGTGTCTTGTGTGTATAGTCTTTTAGTCAACTGTGTTATTTATGGTCCAGAACTTAGAAATTACTCTTATGGATGCACAACTTTCCTCTTTAGTGTTACTGCTCTGTTTCTACAAGCTATTGCTATTTTGTTCAGTTCAGTTCATAGTGTTTTTTTTTTTTTTAGTTGACTATTATTTATGGACCAGTACCTTGAAGTTGCTCTGGTGCGTGTAGTACTGTGCTGTTTAGGGTTGGTGTCAAGTGACCGTTCTGCTTTTACAGTCCACAACCAATGTTGCCAGTACTCTGCTTCATGGTCTATGCAAATATCCTGCATTGTGAAAATGCTTGCAGCTCTACAAATTAACTATATAATGTAGGAGTCCTGTCCTTTCCTGTTAGCATTAGTGATCATTTTTTAGTAAATAATCCTAATTATTGTGATCACTGGCCAGCATCTCTGCTCTAAAATTTAGATGTCTGGTATTAGCAGGTTAGTGTTATGATTCTGCAGTTTCAACTAATGCTACAGTGTCTTTGCCTAACATCTGGCCTATAGTGTGCGCAGGCGATGTGTACAGTACTAAGAACAAGCAGGTTTTATAGTAGTAGAAAATTTAACTCTACAAATGAATTCTGTGAAATTATAATTACTTGGTACAATAAAGCCCAGTTCTGTCTTTGACTAAACACTGCTACTCTCTAACTTCAGAATATCAGCCTAAATACTTAACCCCAAAATCTTGAGAGTCTGCTGTAGCAGGTCTTCCTCCATTCCCCAGCTCTAGTCCTCCATCCCCTGGCAACATGGCTCAACAATTTGCTGTCCCTCCGTCTATGGCCAGTCTGATAGAATTAGGTGTTCTAAGATAGTTGAGCTATTGTCTTATGTTTATCAACTGTTCACTGCTTCTGCTAATTGATAGTACAACCTGTAAGGAATATAAACATTTAAGAAATGTAGAGGCAAACCTCTTACAATAGCCCAGTATCAATAAGCATCGCACATCCACAGTATCACATCAATTGCAACACATCACTCGGTCTGTAATATTTGTTGAGTGTATAAAGACAAGCAAATGCCAAATCCTCCTGGAATACTAAAAACCCAACCTCCAGCACATAAGACAGTGCTCACTTCTGCATACTGCAAATCCACATAGCTCACCCAAGAGTCATAAAGAAAGTAGGCCTAAGTCTATAAGGTCCACCATCTATACAGGAAAGTGTTTGTCATAGGTGACTCTCTCATTAGGCATGCAGACTTCATACTCAGCAGACTGGACAAGAGCAGGGTGACTGCAAGCCACTTGTCCAGTGCAGGATCCATGATGTTGCAATGACCCTTTAGGTCCCTTAAATAAGCAAATATGACTATGACTTGTGGCCCATGTGGGAATGAATGACCAGAGATGATCCACCCTGAGGTAAGTGTAGAGAGAGAGGCAGGGGAGAGGGAAGTGATGGGAACTTACTATGCATATATTAAAGATAGGAAACACACTGGTCTTGAGTAGCACCTTGTCTTTACCACGAATGATGCCTAGATACCAAGATAAGATAGCTGGCTTTATAAAGTGGTTGAGTAGTTGGTGCCATTTTAAGGTCATTCAGTATGTGTCTCCCTGGGGTGAGATAGTAGATAAGACATCACTTCTATCAGTTCTTCTGTTTACTGGCTATAGTCTCTGCTGCCACATAGTTCCTTTTTTTTTTTTTTTTTTTTTTTTAGGGAGAGTCCCCCTATTAGACATTCCAGGATAGTGAATTCAAGCTCCTATTTGGACACCATCATGGTGCTCCTACTCAATGGTAGAAGTTTAGCTAGAATGTTGCCAACATTTGAGGCCCTCCTAAAACTCAAACACACTCATATTTGAGTAATTACTGAGTCATGGTTTTAATGCACTAATACACCTTCTATACCAAGATTTAGCACCTATCATGACTTCAGGTCCTGATAACTGAAGGGGGTATCTTTATTTGTCAGAAACACCATTAATTAACATCAAATTACCCATGATGCTAACTTTGGGTACCTACAGATCAAAGTCACCCTTAAAATTTCTGACTATTATTTCACTGCTAGCTTCATAGGAGATTACTAGGCTAATGGCTCAAGAGCCCTTACAAGCCTAGCCAGTTTTACTTACTTTTTCCCCAATTTTCTAATCCTGAGTCAAAACCCAGCTTGCTGACCCTTGTTAAGTTTTACAGACTGCCTCTGTCCATAAGGGTCATGAGTGCCACCCATGGAGTGAATGTCTTTCCATCCATTGGTCCAGATTGAGCTTGAAGATGGCCACGGAAGGGCTGTACTTCACATGAATAGGAAGCCTACTCCAGAGGAAGGGCAATCTCTGGGACACATCTGTCTCTCCAGCATGATCTAGTCAGAGATCAGGTTTAGATCCTTGGAGTGGGTAAACCTCATGCAGTTAGTTTTGCAAATATGCAACATTTTCATCTGGGTTTGGACAAAAACTGCCTTCTGTGTCTGGTATAGATCACCCCTCAGTAATCTGTAGGAAACTGAATATAGTGCTAGACCTTTTAATTAGTCCACATTTGACATGTTAGTTATACCCTGTAGTTTGGTGAGAAATTATTTTGGTGAGAAACCTCTGTGAATGCTCCAGCTGTTGCAGGTGCCTGGTAAGGCATATACAAAAGGGTGAATTGTACTTGATTATTGCTCTGATGAGGGACAAAGACAGTGGTACTATGACATCTTTAGATCTGGACGCCATGCACTTACTTATAAGGTGAGCCACATAGAAGGATCATAGCAGTTTGTTCTTTCAACTTATTTTTTGTATAGTATTTCTAATGTAATCTTTGTTGTATTGGATTATACTGCATTTATATTGTACTGTATGTGGAGCTTTTCTCCCTGGGCCTCTGCTGAAAACGGGTTCTGAAGACCCAGTCAGACCACCCCGGTAAACAAATGTCAAATAAATAAATAAAATAATAAATTTCCCCAGGGGTCATGGGCATCATTAACACAATTAAGGGATTAAATGTGTAGATCAATGTGTGTGTGTGTGTACCTTTAAGAAGCTATGCAAGGGCTTGCACAAGTGTATTAATACTGAGCATGTGCAAGCTAGACTGCCATTTTGTATTAAGCTGTTGAGATGTAAGCATGTATGTAAGGTCTGTCTGTTAACTAGTGTATTTATATTTTATGATGCTGATATCCGTCCTGATGTGTTTCTATGCATTAAAGCATCTAAATGAAATACCCCACCTGCTTGTCATCTGTGTTACAGAGACTAATGACAAATGTAAAACCAAGTAACTTCTTGCTAGGGGACTTCACTTAGCCAAACATTGTTTGATGCACCCTCACTTCTAAAAATGGATATGCTTAGCATTTTCTAAACATTGACATCAGTGAGCTCTAGCCAGTTGCTATAACTACTGACTAGAGGTTCTAACATAATAATGTACAGTGCATAATAATATTGTTATGCATATGATATGGATAGAATGGGAGCATTGATGGGTGACTTCAGAGTATTCTGACTGAGGTAAGAAGCTTACTTTGTAACTCAGACATAATCTTCCTTTCATGCTTTGTCTCTTACTGAAGTTTCATTTTAATATTAATATTTATACTCTGCTGCTGTTTCGTCCAGCAGTTTAGCTTAAACAAAAATGCTCAGCAGAAATGGAACAGACATTGTCTTGTGGACTAAGCAGAGATCACCTGTAAGTAACATCTGAGAAACAGAATTTAATGAGAACTACTGGAGTCTTTGTGAATAGTTCAGATTTTCCAGTCCTACAGATAAAGGATATTAAGGCAACAAAACACTTAATAATGTAGCATGTCAGTGAGGTACAAAGTGGTAAATCATGTGCAGTACAGTGATTAGGCATGTTATTTATAATTAATTCTGCAAGAGAGATAGAGGAATGAAGGTCCGCAGGACTAAGAATATATGTGTGTGAATGAGAGGGAGGATAGAGGACTGGTGATGATGCAGGGAGTCGAGGTGGCAAAGGTGAATGAGTTTAAATACTTGGGATCAACAGTTCAGAGTGATGGTGAGTGTGGAAGAGAGGTGAAGGAGAGAGTACAGGCAGGATGGAGTGGGTGGAGAAGAGTGTCAGGAGTGATTTGTGACAGATGAGTACCAGTAAGAGTGAAAGGGAAGGTCTACAAGAGGGTAGTGAGACCAGCTATGTTATATGTTATATGGGTTGGAGATAGTGGCATTGACAAAAAGGCAGGAGTCCGAGCTTGACGTGGCAGAGTTGAAGATGTTAAGATTTGCACTGGGTGTGACGAGGATGGACAGGATTAGGAATAAGTATATTAGAGGGTCAGCCCAGGTTGGAAGGTTTGGAAACAAAGCCAGAGAGGCAAGATTATGTTGGTTTGGACATGTGCTGAGGAGGGATGCAGAGTATATTGGGGAAAAAGATGCTAAAGAGGAAGGCCTAAGATAAGGTTTATGGATGTGGTGAGAGAGGACATGCAGGTGGCTGGTGTGACAGAGCAAGATGCAGAGGATAGGAAGAAATGGAAACAGTTGATCTGCTGTGGCGACCCTTAACGGGAGCAGCCAAAAGAAGAAGACGAGATATTTGGATAGAAATGAGGATGTGAAACTGACAATGAAAGGATTTCAGGATGGACATTCAGGAGAATATTGGGGACAAAGGAAAATTAAAGTAATGACACTGATTGCTACTGGGGAACCAATAGTGATAAAAGGCACAATTCGAATCAGGATTTTCTGGTAGATGCAGACTGGCCAAAGTTCCAACTGTTATTTGCCACTATCCTTAGATCTTTAATGATATTAAATTTCATGATTTAGCCATTTATTTTCTAATCATAATTTATGCCCGTTTTGCCACATCTCACAATGCTGAACTTAGGGTTTACTACAAGTGCTCTCTCACTATATCTTCATGATTCACTTCCTCATTGTCACTTGGTTGAATAGACAAGTACTCAAACTCCCACTAACCTGATCTCCTCTCCTGTAACTACTTAATTCCCATAGCCCTACCAGAACCCTAAATGCTACCCTAAAACTCCATTCCTGCTCCTAACCCAAAAACTCCCCTTATCGTCCCTAAACCTAAATCTCCCTTTCTGACCCCTAAACCACCCTGGTCCCTAACCCTAAGACATCTTTTGCACTCCCTAAACATACAATCCTCCTTCTCAAAGTCAAAGTAAACTTTATTGACAATTAGAACTACACATGTGTAGCCTAAACAAAATTTTGTGCATCAGCTGAATTCTTGAGATTACAAAAGAAAGTGAAATAATGCATACAAGTAGAGAATAAACATAACTAACGAATTCGATACTACTCCCAGTACACGCAATAAAGCAGAGATATTTACCAACACTCGCATACAAACGAATGCACTCCCCTGAGTTAAATTAACTACCCTATTTAAAGTAATACAAAACACTACAGATTGAAATGCCAAAGTTATTTATCTAATATTGCACTTGAGTGAGTTAAATACTAACAACTATGGATATAATAAATAAATATTGCACTTACTTGGAATATGTGTAAGTATATATTGCACAAATAAATAAAAATTAACTTCTGTCAAGACCCCTGGGACTAGTGCCTAAGTTCAGAAGTCTAATCACTGTAGGGTAGAAACTGTTACTGAATGTTAGTCTTGCAGTGGATGCTGCAATATCTCCTGCCCGATGCCAGATGTTTAAACAGTACATGTGTAGGATGTTTGTTGTCCTGTATTATTTTGGTGGCCTTTCAGATGTATCTTGCAGAATAAAGATGTATCGATGGGAAACAGGACCCTGTTATCTTTCCTGCAACCCTCACCACTCTTTGTAGTGCCTTCCTTTCTGAACTGTGCAGCTTCCAAACCACACTGTGAAGTTGCAGGTGAAGATGCTCTCTACTGCACCTCTGTAAAGGTGGAGAGAATATAAGGAGAAAGCTTAGCTTTTTTCACCCTTCTTAAAAAGTGGAGGCATTGGTGCACTTTCTTGACCAGTGGGCTGATGTTTCCAAGCATGAGAGATCCTGTGATGTGTACACCCTGGATTTTTTTTACTCTTAACCCTCTTTACACTCTCACCATTGATTCTGAGCACTGGGTGGTTTGTTCTTTTCCTGAAGTCGATGATAATCTCTTTGGTCTTGCTTACATTCAGGTCATGGTTGTTCCCCTCGCACCAACTGATCAGTGGTGTCACCTCTTCTCTGTGCACCCTTTCCACCTCCTTTGTGATGAGCCCCATGACTGTGGTGTCATCAGCAAATTTGATGGTATGGCTGGTTTTGTACTTAGAGCAGTTGTGAATCAGGATGGTGAACAACAGTGGGCTTAAAAAACATCCCTGTGGAACCCCTTTGTTAATCGTTATGCAATTTGATGTGTTATTACCTGAATACACACCCTCTGTGGTCTGTCAATCACGAAGTCCAGGATCCAGTTACAGCAATTTTACTGATTCCTAAATATGCCAGTTTCTATCAGCTGCATTGGTACCACCGTATTAAATGCAGAGCTGAAGTCTATGAACAGCATCCTCACATAGTTGTCTTTGCCCTCTAAATGCTCAAAGAAGATGTGTGGTGCTACTGATATGGCATCAGCTGTGGGTCAATAATAGCTCTGTATGCAAACTGTAGAGGATCAAAATAAATAAGGAAGTAGGCATGATGAAAGATGCCTTTTGATCAACCACTCAAAACATTTCATATCAATGAATGTCAGAACAACTGGTCTGTAGTTAGGGCTGGAGGGAGTGATTTTCTTAGGTAGTGGGATGATTATAGTTTCCTTGTAGCATGAGGGTACTTTTGCCATGGCAAGAGAGGTGCTAAATCTTTATTATTTACTTATTTATTGACATTTGTTAACCAGGTTAGTCCAGCTGGGTCAGAAACACATTTTCAGTGGAAACCCAAGGAGTAAAGCTCCAGTTACAGATAGTTTACAATACATAAAAATTCACAGTCCAAGATACAGAAATAATTAAGGTACATCAAATCAGGAGATATATACATAATAGTAATAAAAGAGAAGTGCAATAAAAAGTTATTTATTTATTTTTTTTTTAATAAATGTTCAGCAATACAGCTGTCCGTGCAATCCATACACTTATTGAAGTGACGGAGTAGTGTGAGTTAATAAAGGAGTATTTTAAGAACAGTACAAGTGTGAGGTGTGACATGAAAGTGCATGTATAATGTGAAAAGGGGTAGGAGGAGGTAGAGTAACACACTTGGGCAATATGAGGGAAAAACAGAAGGATGTAGAATAGAGTAGGATACAGGATTGTAGGGGACTTGGGTAGGGTCATGACAGGTGCAAGTCTTGGTGTTAACTAAGTGAAGTCTGAGTTCTTTCTTAAAGTGTATAGGGTGGATAAGGGAACGTATGTGTGTTGGACGTTTATTCCAAAGCTTGGGATACAAAAGATTTTTATAGTAGTTTCCTGACAGTTTTCTTAGGTTGGTAAATGTGTAGGAGTTGCTGGTATGAGTGGTGGTATAGGTGGATACTAGGGAGGAGAAAGCAGGGCAGGAGGGTGGTTTGTATGACATGGAGTTTATGATTTGAAACTGTGATAGGAGGAGTTGTTGTGGGAGTTCAAGCCATTGTAGAGAGTTGAGTGCAAGGTAATGATGTGAGTTATAAGGAGAGTTTGTGACAAATCTTGTTATTTTGTGGTATGTTTGTTGGAGTTTGGCTAGGATCGTGGACTGAATGTAAGTCAGGACTGGGGCAGCATAGAGAAGGGAGGGGAGGAGAAGAGCCTGTGCCAGGGAGAGTCTAGCATTAGAAGTTAATTTTCTGTTGTGGTAAAGCAAGCACAGTTTTTGGTGAGTTTTTAGTACTTTTGATGGATATGTAAGTTACATTTAAGTTCACCGTCAATGATGGTACCTGGGAGCTTTGTGTGGGAGTCAGGTTGTATGATGGTGTTATTGGAGGATGTGATGACATGGGTAGATTTATGGTGAGAGAGAGCATGAGGGAGGAAAAACAGGAGTTTGTTTTTTGGGGGTGAATGTCACAAGTGAAAAGTATGTAACTAGGTAAAGAAGTAAGATGCGTTAATAATGAGTTGATAGTGTAGTTTTGGTTTGGATTTACAGGAGAGAGGATAGTTCTGTGCTATAGTAAGCTTATGAAAGCAGTTATTGGAGAAGTTGAAGAGAGATGGGGGGATTTTGAGGGAGTGAGAGGAAGGGGGGGTATGGGGATCCTTGAGGTAGGAGAGTATATGCAAGGCTGGAAGAGGTTGGTGTGATAGGAAGTTAGAGCAGAGACCAGTGTAAGAATTGGTAAGGTAAAGTATAAAAGTTGTATGTTAGTTTGTATGGAGAGTACAAGTTTGGAAAGTGCATATGAGGTAGATTTGAGAATAGGAAGTTATGTAGTTGATAGTGTATGGGCGTGAGTGGTTGCAAGTAGGAAGTGGATTGTGAGTGGTTGAGCAGGCAGGAAGGGGAGGGAGTGGAGAGGATAAAAGTAATTGATGTGGGGGTGGGTGGGAATGGGAGTAAGGTAGAGGAGTGAACGGAGCAGGTCTACACCCGCAGCAAACTCAAGTCCTCGAGAAAGACTACCAGCGATGCTGGTAAGTTTTGCATCAGTAAAAGCAGGAGAGGCAGGAGGGAGGCACAGAGTTGATCTGAAAAGGTCAGTAGGGAAGGAGGTATCAGGACCGAGTAAAGAAGCTAGCAAAGGCCAACAGGATAGAGTAGATTCAGGAGGGTTAAACTAAAGAAACTAATCAGAGATGGGAGCACAGCAGATAGGGGTCTTAGGAGTACGAGTATCTGTAGAAGGCAGGAGAGGGCATGAACAGAGTAGATGGAAGATGAAAGAATAGGGAGCAGCCTGGAGATGTGCAAGAAGCAGCCAACAGGGGAATAAAAGTAATGGCAAGAAACGAAAGTAACTTTTAGCAGGACATACTTTAATTACACAACAAATGGAGAGGAGCGGCCTTCGATGGGACTCAGCAGCAGGTAGGTTCCAGGCAAGGTAGGTCTGTGGGCTTGAATGTGTGGTTATTGGTAACCTACAAAGAAAAGAGAGGTGAGGGGTTAGGATATGGAGGGTCCAAGTAAGAGTGAAAACTTGTAAGGATGATTGAGTGCATATGGGGGGTAAGGTAAGTAAGGGAGTGAGTGTATATGGGGGGTAAGGTAAGTAAGGGAGTGAGTGTATATGGGGGTAAGGTAAGTAAGGGAGTGAGTGTATATGGGGGTAAGGTAAGTAAGGAGTGAGTGTATATGGGGGTAAGGTAAGTAAGGGAGTGAGTGTATATGGGGGGTAAGGTAAGTAAGAGAGTGAGTGTATATGGGGGGGTAAGGTAAGTAAGGGAGTGAGTGTATATGGGGGTAAGGTAAGTAAGGGAGTGAGTGCATATGGTGGGTTAGGTAAGTAAGGGAGTGAGTGTATATGGGGGGTAAGGTAAGTAAGAGAGTGAGTGTATATGGGGGGGTAAGGTAAGTAAGGGAGTGAGTGTATATGGGGGGTAAGGTAAGTAAGGGAGTGAGTGTATATGGGGGGGATAAGGTAAGTAAGGGAGTGAGTGTATATGGGGGGTAAGGTAAGTAAGGGAGTGAGAGGAATAGAACAGTGGGTGCTGTAAGGGAGTAAGAGAAATGAAGCAGTGGGTGCCAGTAAGAGATGGTTGGGACAGTGGTCAGTGATAAGACTACAGTAAAAGGAGAGCCTCTGAATAGTGAGGGAAAATGGAAAGGAGTGAATGCAGGCTGGAGTCTGGGGCTGGTAGTGAGGAGTGGGAGTGTGCAGTGAGGTCTAGGTACAACAGTGACAGCAGATATACTGTATAATGTAGACCTTGAAGCAGCTGTACAAAACAGTAATGCAATTTAACTTTTAAAAAAACAGTTACAAAAAAAAAAAAAAAAAAAGCAGTTCAAATAATAAATACAGTACTCAATACAATAGAGGTTAATAAACACATCGCAAAGACTGTAGGCATGAGTACAACAATGTAGCGACAACAGTGTGACAAATTCCATTAAACATTACACTGCAATGAGATCTGCTGTTGCAAAAAAGTAGTCTTACACAGTTTACAGCCCTGCAGAATGGTAGGAAGTAATTACATAACAGTCTGCTGGATGCAGATGAGAATCAGCTGTTGGCATCCGTACAGCACAGGCCCTTCAGCAACAAGCAACTAGCACTCTGAATGAATAGCAGACACAAATTATGTACCAGCACTGCCAATAAGTGAGATACAGAACATGGTCAGTAATAGAACCAAAAGAAGAGAAAACAGCAAGTAACATGCTATATCTCAAGCAAGTAACATGCTATATCTCAAGCAAGTAACATGCTATATCTCAAGCAAGTAACATGCTATATCTCAAGCAATAACATGCTATATCTCAAGCAATAACATGCTATATCTCAAGCAATAACATGCTATATCTCAAGCAAGTAACATGCTATATCTCAAGCAAGTAACATGCTATATCTCAAGCAATAACATGCTATATCTCAAGCAATAACATGCTATATCTCAAGCAATAACATGCTATATCTCAAGCAATAACATGCTATATCTCAAGCAAGTAACATGCTATATCTCAAGCAATAACATGCTATATCTCAAGCAAGCAACATGCTATATCTCAAGCAATAACATGCTATATCTCAATCAAGGCAATGTCCTATCAAGGTCATAACTAATCTGGAGTTATGGACCAATTAACCTAAGAGCAGAGCGCAGTTACTGTCAATGAGGTCATTAGGGCATTTACAAAAACCCGCCAGTAGCACCTAGCATCTAGCTGCAAGTGTAATTAGTTCCTGAGAAATATCAAAACCAGGAAAAGCTTAGGCAATATTAAACTCAACGTTAGCTGTATTTCACACAGTTTTCTTGGGAGTAAATCAGCCAAAAATAGAGGAAAATAATGCTCACCCAAATCAGCTACTGCGCACCATGGGTCCACTTCCAAGTTAAGGGTAAAGAGAGAGAACATGGCACAGGGGAAACCGTGAGAGCTGTATAAAAGCCGCAAAGGATTATGGGTAGTCCATGAGAAAATACAATAAGGAAGAGGGGACACAGAGTGAAAAAAGGTAGATTAAAAAAAACAAACAAACACTATATCAGAAGAATGGAAGACACAAGGAGGTGTGGATTTAGGAGGAGGGAGGTGTAACAGCAGAACAAAGTGACTGAAGGCACAGTAGGGACAGACTCAAGGTTGTAACTGGAATAAGTAGTAGGAGCAGTAACAGAAGAGGAATATAACAGGAAAGACACCCACAGCGAACCCGAGTCCCCAAGAAAGACAATCACTTCAGCACTGTGCATAGTTGATCAGCACAGCCTTTTAACGCCTTTTACAGTATGTTGTCTGACCCAGCAGCCTTCCTGAGGTTCACTCTCCTTAGCTCTGTTCTTACCTCCTCTGTGGTAAGGCTGAGTACTGCATCCTTCTCATCAGTGGGTAGCTTTAGTGCCAACCTGATGTTCTTCGTCTTCCATTGCTGCAGTCCTGACTATTGGGTATAGTCCGCGTCCAGTCGGCCCGAATACCAGAGTATAAGGCTGACGTCGGTCAGGGCGCATTAGACTGACGTCAGTACGTCAGGGTACTAATGCGCATGACCGACGTCATATCCTCAGTCTTTTTTGCCGCATGGTCCGATGCAGAAGCAGTTTTGCGAGTGCAGGTTGGCGTTCTGAAATATTTCCGAAACCGGAGTTTCAGACCGAAACAGAGTTGGCTAAGTACCCCGTTGGGGAACATTTTAGTTTTTTCTTGCCTCAGTATTTTACCGGATGTCAGAAAAAGTGAATAACTGTATTTCTTGTGGGAAACAGATACCTCATAGGGATTATCATACCTTGTGTATACCTTGTTTAGGGCCTGAGCACGACGTTGTTGGTTGCCGCTCTTGTGCTAGGTTTAACAAACGCACTATTAAGAGGAGGTTAGACTGTGCCAGGTTAGTGTTTGGGAAGCGTTGCAATTATAAAATGCCGCCGGATGCTCCGGCGCCGCTCTCAAGAAGCGCAAGGATAAAACAGTAAAGCCTAGGGTTGAGGACCCGGCAGTCCCGGACGTCGGTTCTTTAGAAGGCTCAGTGGAGCCGGAGGTTTTGCCAGGAGTTTCCATGGAGTCCCAGGCAGAAACTATACTCTTACAGGATGTGCCTTCTCAGGAGGTAGGCCAGGCTGAGGGGCTTCTCAGGTGACTGTTCTTCCCTCTCTTCCCAAGGTAGTTAGGGCCTCTCCTTCTGTTGCCAAAACTTCTTTGAGAGGTAGGCCTACTTCAGCTTCAGTGGGGGCTTCTCCTAGCATTTCGGGTTCTGTACCTAAGAAACATATGCTTAAAATGGCAGAAGATTTGATTACTATGATTAGGGTTCTATGCCCCGCCTGATAAGAGGCCTAGGGTGGAACCGGAGTTTGATAGTTTTGAACAGTGTTCAGAGGCTTCAGAATCTTCTGTGGAAGATTTGCAGGAGTATCCTACTTATTCTGATTCTGATGTGGATGATTCCACTCCTACAGCGTCTCCACCTGAGGATTTCTCATTTTCAGAGACTTTGCATTCCATGAGGGAGCACTTTAAATGGGAAGGCCAGGATTACTCTGACTCCAGGAAAAGGCTTAGGGAGTTTTTGTTTTTACCCCAGCATAGGCCTTTAGCTATTCCTCCTGTGTTGAATGTGGTGGAAGATGTTTTTGCAGAGGCTTCCCTGAACCCTGACTCTTTGCCTCCTGCTCCTGTTAAGCCTGATAGGTATTATAGGGTGCCCGAAGCTCATAAATATTTGTTTAAGAGTCCTAGGGCAGACCCAGAAACTATTTCTCAAGGGCCTAAAGGTGTAAAGGCTTCTGTGGTTAAAAATCCTGTTCCCACTGATAAAGAGGCAAGGGCTTTGGATAGGTGGGGAAAGAAGGTGTATACTTCTTCCACTCTAGCCATGAGAGCTTTGAATTGTCAGTTTCACATGCTAAAATATCAGAATTATCTCCTTTCACAATTGAAATCTAAGGTGGATGCTTTGGCGGAAGGTATTGAGTGTAAAGAGTTGCTGGATTTGGTTCATGTGTCTGAACAAGTGGGTAAGCATTCTTTGCAATGTGGTTTTGATGCTGTACAGGCCTCCTCGAGGGTGGCTGCTACCAGTTCTGTTCTTCGCAGGCATGCCTGGTTGAAGGATCAGAATTTAGCTGAGCATGTTAAGACAAGGATTTTGGATGCTCCTTTACAGTCTGATGTGTTGTTTGGTTCGCCTGTGGAAGCAGTTTTAAAGAAAATGGAGGACAAAGCTAAGTCTATGCAAACTGTTAAAGATTTTTGCAGGTGCAGCCACCAAGTTTAGTAGAAATTGGCCTGCTAAGGGGTGGACATATCCTGCTTATGATTCTCAGTCTAGGGGTAGGTCTAGACGTGGTAGGGGCAGGGCTCAAGGTTCTTTTAGGCCTAGAACAGGGAGTTCACCTGCTCAGACTTCTGGTGAGGGCAGGGGTCAGTCCTTTCGTAAACAGACCCAATGACCTGTTTTTCAGCTGCCAGCAGATTCACGTTGGCAGCTCCTTTGGGAGGAAGACTGTCTCTTTTCAAAGAAAATTGGGATTTAATTACTCAAGACAAATGGGTGTTGGATATCATTCACCACGGTTACAGATTTTATTTCCATACAATGCCCCCTTTCAAAGGCATGCCAGACGTTCCTCCTCTACAAAGAAAAGAGGCTCACAAGCAAGTTTTACAGTTACTTCACATAGGGGCCATTCAGCCAGTCCCTGTATCAGAAAGGGGCCTAGGATTTTATTCTCGCCTGTTCCTTGTACCAAAGAAGGGGAACACGTGGAGACCAATTTTGGATTTATCTCTCCTCAACACATTTTTGGACATTCCCAAGTTCAAGATGTTGACGTTACAACAGCTTTTACCTCTGCTGGGCAAAGATCACTGGATGGTAACTTTAGATCTCAAGGAAGCTTACCTTCATGTGCCTATCAGGCTAAGTTGCAGGAGGTATCTGTGGTTTCGAGCTGGAAATTCTCATTATCAGTTCTCTGCATTGCCCTTTGGCTTATCTACTGCCCAGAGTATTCACAAAGGTTCTGGCTCCAGTGATAGCTTACTTCAGGCTTCAAGGAATTCAAATCTATCCTTACTTGGACGACTGCCTGATTCTGGCTCAAGAAAAGGAAGACCTTCTACAGCATCTGGAATATGTTATAGCAGTGCTAAGATGCCTAGGGTATTCTGTGAACGAAATAAAGTCCAGTCTAGTACCCTCTCAAGACATGTGCTTTCTGGGTGTGAGACTGAATACAGCAGCCCAGATGGCCTTTTTAACCCCGGACAAACAAAAGAGTCTGTCACTTTACTTCCATCAACTATCTCATCAGTCCGTGCTGACTGCAAGGACAGTCCTTCAAGCATTAGGGTTCATGGCATCTTGTATTCTGGTGCTTCCCAATGCCAAACTGCATATGAGGAAGCTACAATGGTATCTCAAAATGTATGGACACAGCACTGCCAGGATTTGGACACTGTCATTCAAATAATACCTTGCCTTCAAAAGAATTCTTGTGGTGGGCTCAGGAATGTCACCTAAACAAGGGACTCTCTGTGACCCGGCCAGAGGCAAGTCAGATTCTAACGACAGATGCCTCGGACATTGCTTGGGGAGCTCATCTAAATGGAAAGTGGATACAAGACAAGTGGCCTGCCAGACTACAGCATCTACATATCAACATGAAGGAGATGTTAGCAGTCCAGTTTGCATTAATGGCTTTCAAGGAGTTACTTCTTCCAGGGCAGGTGTTGATTCTAACAGACAACACAACTGTCATGTGGTACATCAACAAGCAAGGGGGAACACATTCTTATCCTCTATGCCGGCAAGCAATGATTTTATGGGAGACTGCGCTAAGCTTGCAACTAACTCTTCAGGCAAGGTTTCTGCCAGGAGCACAGAACTCCTTAGCAGATGTGTTAAGCAGACAAATCATGGATCCCCACGAGTGGAAACTGGATCTTCATGTATTTCAGAAACTGACAGTGTCATGGGAACTCCAGACATAGATCTGTTCGCTTCTCCACTAAACCACCAGCTGCCAAAGTATTGCACAAAGGGGTTTCATCACACAGCTTGGAAAGTGGATGCTCTGTCTTTCAGTTGGAAAAACCTTCATGTGTATGCCTTTCCACCTCTACCGCTTCTTCCAAAGGTACTATTAAAGGTCAGACAAGACAGGCCAAGGATGATTTTGATCGCTCCAGATTGGCCTCGGCAACACTGGTACCCACTACTACGGAGTCTGGTAAAGAAGCCTCCATGGCCTTTACCTCTGATTCCTCATCTGTTATCTCAGAAGGACGGTCATCTGCTCAATGTCAAGCTTCACTCTCTTCATCTAACAGCCTGGCATATTCTGTGTTGAAACACAGCAGGTCTCAACTTCCTCAACAAGTTTTAAATGTGATTATGGAAGCTAGAAGGCCTAGTACAAGGAGAGTGTACGCAGAAAAATGGAAGAGATTTTTATTTTGGAGTACAGCAAAGAATTTGGAGGTTTCAGAGCCTAATTTGAGTGTGGCTCTTCAATATCTTACTGAATTATTGGACAAAGGTTTGTCCTTCTCTTCCATAAAGATTCATGCTGCAGCAATTTCAGCTCACTATGATTGTGACCCACCTTTGTTTTCGCATCCTTTGTTCAAGCAGTTTCTTAGAGGGGCAAAGAATATAAGACCCCCACGTAGAGCTCCTACTCCTGCTTGGGATCTCAATTTTGTGTTGGAAAAACTTACTCTACAACCTTTTGAGCCTGCAGCTACTGCTGAATTGAAATATTTGTCATGGAAGACTGCTTTTCTGTTGGCTATTACTTCTGCAAGAAGGGTGTCTGAGTTGCAGGCCCTTATGGCAGTAGAGCCTTTTTTGATTTTCCATAAGGATAGGGTATCATTACGTACTAATCCTTCTTTTATGCCTAAGGTGGTTTCTAGTGTGGCTTTAAACCAAACTATTCATTTGCCTACGTTTTTTGCAGAACCTCAAAATAAAGGGGAAAAGATTTTGCACACTTTAGATGTACACAGGCAATTGCGTTATTATTTAAGCAGGACTAAGGATTTTAGGCAGTCTCAGCAGTTGTTTGTTTCTTTTGCTTTGAGTTCTCAGGGCAAGCCTGTGTCAAAACAAACTATTTCTAGGTGGATTGGCTTTTGCATTGCATTTTGTTATTCCCATCATGGCAAGGAGATTCCAGCTGGGATTAGGCCTCATTCCACTAGGGCTACTGCCACTTCAACAGCATTTCTAAGGGGGGTGGCAACTAAGGATATTCTGGAAGCAGCTACTTGGAGTTCAGTGCATACTTTCTCTAGGCATTATCACCTTCCTATCTACTCTAAGTCTAGGGCTGGTTTTGCCACAGCTGTTTTACAAGGCATGTTGTCAGCTCCTACTACTTTATAATTTGCCAGCCTCCCTTACCTCTGCTTTGGGATTCTACCCAATAGTCAGGACTGCAGCAATGGAAGACGAAGAACATAGTACAGTTTTGTACCTACCATAAATGTAGATGTTCGAGGATTCCATTGCTGCAGTCCAATTTACCCTCCCTCCTTCCCCTCTGTATTTAGGGGTGGTTGTGTAGGTGATTTTACATGTTTATATTTCTGTATATATATATATATATTGTTGTATTTATTGTACATGTTTTTGGTGCAGGTTGTTTTGGGACTTGTCTTTTTAGGGTCTTCTGACATCTGGGGCAAGAAAAGACTGAGGATATGACGTCGGTCATGCGCATTAGTACCCTGACGTACTGACGTCAGTCTAATGCGCCCTGACCGACGTCAGCCTTATACTCTGGTATTCGGGCCGACTGGGCGCGGACTATACCCAATAGTCAGGACTGCAGCAATGGAATCCTCGAACATCTACATTTATGGTAGGTACAAAACTGTACTTTTCTTTCCTCAAGTCTACCAAAGATGATGTTCAAACTGTCTAGGAATTGGATGCTGTCCTCATACTGTGCTGACCTGATTTTTGTACTCATTGATCATCTGTATGCCTTGCCATAGTCTCCTTGAATCGTTTGTCTTCAATGTGGCTCATATACCTTAGGGGTGAGCAATGGCTTCTGGTTAGTTCTGATAGTGATATCTTGGTATTTGGTACCTCATCAATATAGTTGGAAATGTATGCCATCACTACCTTAGTGTATTCATCAATGTCTAGTTGCTGATTCAATGTGGCTGCCTCCTTGAACATATCCCAGTTGGTTCTTTCAAAGCAGTCTTGGAGGGCCTCCATAGCCCCCTCGGGTCATACCCTAATTTGTCTCTTTGTTAGTTTCTCTCTAACCAGTGCAGGTTTGTAAGCTGGTGATAGCAAGATGGTATAATGGTCAGACTTTCCCATTTGTGGAAGTTACACTGCCTTATAACCTTTCTTTAAGTTTATGTACAGCTTGTCCAGGATATTATCACCCCTGTAGGAACATCCACCTTACTGATGGTGTAGTATAGGAGTACTTCTTTCAGATCTGCTTTATTAAAGTCACCAAGCTGCCACATGTACAAAGTCAGGATATTTGCTCTGCAGCTCACCCATGTGATTGCATAGTTTATTTAGAGCCTCAGTGGCATTGGCACTAGGTGGGATATTCACCACTGTTACAATGACCCCATTCAGCTCCCTGGGCATGTAAAATGGTCGACATGTATATGCAGAGGCACTCCAAGTTCTCATAGCGTGTGATAGTATGATTTCACATTTGCTGCACCATCTTTTCCTAACATACATGCAGCCTCGACTTCCTCTAGCCTTTCCACACGGTGTATGTTTTCTGTTTGCACAAAAGCATAAAATCCTCTAAGTTTACTGTTGTCTCATCATGCAGCCTTGTCTTAGTAATCAAAAATAAACAAGTATTTCTCACCTTGTTCTTGTTGGAGAGTTCCAGTCTCAAGTAGTCTATTTTGCTATCCAGTGATCTCACATTAGCTAGCAGTATAGTTGAAACCCTCCTCCTGCTCCTAAACCTAAAACTCTATTCCCACCGCATCTCTAACCCCCATCCCACTCCTTCCCCATGCCTGCTGCACTTACCTCGCTTGACCTCACATATTGTGCTCGGGTAAGTCGCTGCAGCTGCTTGCTTGAACTCGTATTGAAGCTCTAGTATAAGCAGCAGCAGCCACCTACCTAAGCTACAGGACTCTTGAGTATCTGGCTGTCAAGAGACTGGGTTTCTTGTACTTGGGATTTGAGCAATTGTAAAACATCCCTGTATTTACTTACATTAAATGTTTGTTCATTGTTACTGCACAAAGTATATATGTTATCTAGAGAATATTGGACAATTTTTGTCATCTTTTGTTTAAATAATTATGTTTCCCATTTTGCAGTCTTCAATTTATTTGGCGATCCATAGCTCACTTCCCATTTTTATATCCAAGAACAATGCAAATAGAAGAGACCTTGTACAGAACCCTGTAGAATATCATTAGTGTCTCCCCATTCTATAGACAGCTATTCCCATATGCAAGTTTTTTTTTTCATTCAAATTACAGAACAGCAATGACTCTTAAGTTGGGAGAAGAACAGTGATAGCAGGGGTATTCTGATAGCCAGTCAAAATATTGAAGAAAGAAAACATAACACAACATTTTAAATAACTGATTCAGAGAATGTTATATTTCAGTCATTTTTTTCCTCATCCATTTCCCTTGGGATATCAAGCCTTTCCAATTCAGATATCTAAAAGAAGCAGGGCTATGTTTACTTTCATACATACAATGCTATTGCATCACATTTAGTATTATTACATTTTATTTCAGAAACAAGGATTCACAGAAAAGTCCTCCACATTTGATATCGCCCTCAGTCTGGTTCAAAAGGCAGATATGGGATGAAATGTTTCAATACACATTATTTGTTAATATGTGAGGTCATTATTCATATATGGAGATTATATCTTACTAGCATTACTAAGATACTGACAGATGGGAGATAAAATGATCAGGAGTTAAATAACAGGGGGTGATTATAAAGTTTGGAATTTTCAGGGTGGTAGAGGAAGAACTAAAGAAACACTTAACATAGGGCACACAAGGGAATTTTAAACTCTGAAAACAAATGTGTTGATTACATGCCAAATGTCACAATTTAAAACTTTAAAGATAACCTAGATAGGGTAGACCAACCACTGGTACTTGAAAAGTCTGTGTATATGTCAAGCATTTAACACTTATGCATTTTTTTCTTAGCAATCAATTCCATAACTGCATTTCTGTAAAGAACTCCAAAAACCTGATCACATGCAGTTCATTGCTTGTTATTAATTTTCACAGTTTTAAATCTGTAAGTCCCTAGAAACAAAATTATCAGGCAAAGCATGAAGTTATTATGCTTAAAGTACATACGTTTGCTCAAAACAAAAATTTTGAATGTCTCTATCAAGTAAGGATTGCATATTTGTAAACCTAATTTGCTAAAACACCAAAGTAAGTTTATTAGAGTGTGAAGTAAATTTAATGCTTGAGAGTTTTAGGCCTTAATTGCTCAGTGCTTACTTCACAGGATTCTTCTTTCTGGAATGCACAATCAACACAGTACATTACTAAACCGTGACAGTCTTAAGTGCCATGTTAACATAATCAGTTCTGAGAAAGAAGAGCAAATAACTTGTTACCTACCTTTTAATTGAACTGGCAGTTTGTCAATATTTTCAGTTTAAATGACTTCTAAGCCACACCAGTAAAATAATCTGTTGTTTCACTGTCTGATACCATCATAATGTGGCATGAGATAAATATGTACACAGACTTATACATTTTATAACTGAATTGTTAATTAGACACTGGCACATTGGCTTTTTAAATTCATAAATAAATGGTTCTTGGAAGTTTTGAGTGTATTGTTTTATATTCTACTTAATTTTCCCATTTAAATGATGAAAATAAATTATTCTTACCTGGAAATGTTATTTATGTAAAGGTTACTGTAGTTGTGATTTGTTTATGCTTTCTTGAAAGTTGAACCTATGGAAACATTTTTACAAAATGAATTCTAAATATGCTGACTACAGTTTCTTTGTGCAGCATCCTGAAGGTTTCTTTAAGTGTGCCTAACATTGTTATTTAGAAGCATTCGTTGAGCCTTCCTCAGTAAAAATATAGCTTGGTGATTATTATAGGTAGCATCTTAATCTGAAATACATTTTTTTAAATCATGAAACAGACGGTCTGCTATTGTAATAGGAAATATAAACATGGCAGTGAATATTCTTGTTTATTTAGTATTTATTTATTCATCTGTCTGTGTAGTTAACTGTTTACCACACAAGCTTGAAGAAGTGTGGCTTTCTTGGAGACTGTATGAGTGAAATTGAAGAAGTATGGCTTTCTTGCAGACTGAGTGAAACTGAAAGTACATTAAATTGATTTGCTTAAAATCTAATTTGATAAATTAGCCTGAAATTTCATACTTCTCAACTGTCCATATTTTTTGCTTCATATTTTTGGTCTACTACTATTCCTAAAATTTGTACATCAAGGACTGAAGTCACTACAGAACTAAAAGATCTACTTCTTACTATTACTCTTGGATGAAAGTACTGGAAATACTTGAAAATATCGAAGAAGATATATCATCTTATGTTTCTAACTCTATATAATATAGAATTTCAATGTTATTTGCATAGACACCAATGTAAATAGTTATATAATGGTTTGAAGTTAGTAATGTTTTAGAATTGTAAATATGTTATTTATCTTTATTTCATGTAATGTTTAAGACATCTTATTTGAAATAATAAAAAAAAAATATTTAGTGGAAGGACTGAAGTCACTAAATAATGACATACATTTGAATTTCAGACTCCATATACTTATAAGAGCGATATTTAACATCTGTCCCAATTATTGGGCCTTTGCCGCCCCCCATTATTTTAGGCATTATCTAGACTTCTTCTGCTAAAAGCTTGAGAAGAATGGCCCAAATGCAGTATTAAACCATTATTTACAACCCAGACTGGTAAGACAAGGAGTCATAAATGTTTTTTAAGAGAATGTATGCTCGATGAAGTGGTGAATACCGTGAAAGCGCTAACATAATAAATAATAAATTTAGTTATTTTTTTTCTTTTTCCGGCTGTGAGTAACGGAGACTGTTAATTATTTATTTTCCACTGTTTTGCTGCTGCTGGTTACACTGCAAGTATAAGCTGTTTTTTTTTTCTTTCATAAATGCATTATATCCTGCAGATCACTGTTTGATTACCACTGATTCCACATAGAGGCTGCGAGCTAAAGATAAAACTCCAATAGTTGAAACATGGAGAACCCAGGCAGAAAGGTACTAGAAGAAAGAAACATGTAGAAATACATTTGTAAATCTGTCAGCAATATCCAAAAAAGAAGAAGGTACCTGACCACAGCCAAATCGATCATAAAATTTATTGTACAGAAGATAAAAACCAGGTTAGCGCTTTCACAGCCTCAAAGCTGCTTCATCAGACTTTAACTGAAAATATCATAAGAGTTAACATTTTTTGTAAGGAATATCATGCTTAAGCTACACTTTAAAGCATGTAATGATGATCAAAAAAGTGTCTCACTGTTTAAAAGAATGAGCAGTTATGTTCCTGTAAATAACGGAGTAACAGACACTTTTGAAAAAGTCTGCATTAAGGAAATTTATAAAATCTATGACACTAATACACATACAACATGTTTTGTTAATTTGAATGAAAGGGAGAGACAAGCTATAGAAGTTTTATGTCAAGATAACTCTATTTTCATCAGACCTGCTGACAAAGGGGGTCCTATTGTGATAATGGATTACAGTTTTTATAGGGATACTATGTTAAATATGCTCAATGATGCAACTGTTTATGAATGTATCGATGCTACAGGGGTCAAACAATTTAATATAAGGATAGATAATGCCCTGTTTGAATGTCTACAAAGTGGTCTAATTAATTATGATCTGTATGATTATCTTAGAGTTCCTGAACCTGTTATACCTTTAATTCAGTAGTTACCCAAGATACACAAACATCCGGTTACCCCCCTTTGAGGCCAATCATAGCGAGACAGGGTTGGAACACAGAATCTTTGTCCATATATGTGGGACACCATCTGAAACCAGTTCTAGCTAAAAATTAATACATTCTGAAGGATACACAACATTTTTGGGGGGATTTGTTTGAACAGGTCAACAGAACACCTCCCACTGACCAATGTCTACTGGTCACCATGGACTTGAAGTCCTTATTTACAATGATCCCTAATGATTTGGGTCTAGAGGATCTGAGGCAATACTTAGTGGAAGATGCTACTTATGAACCAAGAATAATATATTTTTTTGTGTTTCCTGATGGAGATAATATTGGAGAACAATATTTTTATATTTGAAGAAAGAATGTACAGGCAGTTGGATGGCATAGCTATGGGCACTTTGTGTGCCAATAGCTGTGCCAACCTGGACATGGCCAAATGGGAAAAGGGCATCATCTTAAGAGAGGTAAATGTGGTATTTTATTGAAGATTTGTGGATGACCTCTTCCTTTTATGGGAAGGGGGTAGTGAGGCATTAGAGTCCTTTCTTGTCAATATGAATAACAGTACAACATTTTTAGAATTTACAGCTAGCAAATCTCCAATTTCTATTGATTTCTTGGATGTGAGAGTTTTGAGAACTGAGGATGGGAGTTTCCAAACTGAGATCTTTAGGAAAGAATGTCATAGAAATACTTACGTTCATAGAAGCAGTATGCACCCCTCCCATGTATTCACTAATGTCATGAAGGAACAAACCCTGAGAGTTTCAAGACTGACAGTAGATTATTAACAGAATGGAAAAAGAAATGGAACATCTGGAAAGGAATTTTGTCAGTAGGGGTTATAGCAGACAGGAAGTTAAGTCTATAGTGGAGGGAACTAAACATTCAAGAAATAAGGAGGCAAGACCATTTTTTTCTGAACAGCAGACTGAGATTCCACATAAAATAGAACTGAAAGGATTCATGAGAATCCCAGTTACATATGCAAGTAACATTAAGTTGTTACAAAATATCTTCAGTAGGAATTGGAATATATTATGTGCTGATGAACAGATAAGGGCTCTGGTGGGAGACTATGCACACTATGCATATAAAAATAAAAAATCATTAAAGACTATTATGTGGTCTTAGAAACAATAAAAGTAGCAGCAACCCAAAACATGGCATTAAATATGGTACATTTCCCTGTAATAGGTGTAATTACTGTCATACTATTGATAGCAGTGGGAATTTCGTTCAACCGAACACTAGGAAAGAACTTAGTTTTAGGCTTAAAGCAGATTGTAACACTACTAATATTGTGTATCTGGCTTATTGTATCTGCCAATCATTTTATGTGGGCATGACTACTCGCAGGTTTGGAGACCGCATAAGAGAACATCGTTATGATATATCTAGACAAGCAGAAATGAATGCCCTTGCAAAACATGTGATGGAAACGGAACATAACATACATTTAAGTTTTTAGTGATAAAGTGTATATAGGTAATGGGGGGGGGTGCCATTAGGAATATGGTGGAAACCAAGGAATTAGAGTGGATAATAAGCATGAGGGCCACTATGGGCAGGGGATTAAATGATAAAATCTCTGTTCAGCCCATTTTATCCAATAGACCGCTTAGAAGTTGACTAATTTGCTATAAATATTAGTGTTTATTTAAATTGTTAAGGCTGTACATGTGTTTTTGTTACATGTATACAACTTTTTATATATAACTCAGTCATATAAATGTTAACATTAGTGTACATACATTTTTAGAATGAGTATTTTTTAAAATGTGTTAGTAACAGTGCTATTGCTTTCAACGTAACAATGTGCTTAATTGGAGATGCTTGTGCATTGGCTGTACTTAGTTTAAAATAGAGGCAGTTGGATGAATGTATTGTCTGATGAAGCAGCTTCGAGGCTGTGAAAGCGCTAACCTGGTTTTTATCTTCTGTGCAATAAATTTTATGATCGATTGGGCTGTGGTCTGGTTCCTTCTTTTTTTGGATATTGCTGACAGTTTGTGGAGAAGGACCGTTTACCTACATCACCTGTATTTTATTTGTAAATCTGTCAAGATATCATGGAAGATATGTAAATCATGATTAAAGAGTACACAATGATTCACAGATGTTAAACAATGATTCAGTAATGCATTTAAGGCAACAAGCCAGATGTTTGTCTTTTTAGGTATTATTAGTGCAGCATAATAGGAAAATCTAGCTGTGTTCTGATATTTAACTGTTAGCCTAGATGGCTTCCTCTGTACTTAAAGTGCTAGCCACACAGTTTGAGAATTCATTTTATACTCAACTTCTGAGAGACTTGGTTGGCTACTATCACCTGCATTAGAAGCTGAAGTTAAGTACAAACTTGCATTTTAAAAAGTACTGTATTTCATTTTTTCTGTTACCTGATTGTGTGTTTCACTGAATATAATGTGCTGTGTGAGTCTCTCTGCAGTTATTTCTGCACCCCATCCTCCCTGTTCTTGTTTTGGTGTTATTGGCTCTGGAATTGCCTGCCCCTCCTGTAATTCTGTATTTGAACACTCCTCCTGAGTCCGTCTCATTTGCTCACTTAACCGAGTACAGTGAGATCATATTCAGAGTCTTGTGTTTGCTCTACTTAATACAGAGAGAAGATCTGAGAAGGCCAACCCTCTTAGGTTCTTCCTTCCTCTCTCCTTGCACTTTACTAACAAAAACAAAACAAAAAAATGTGCACTTTATTCATCTGCTTTTACTGTATTTGTGCTTCCTCCTACTTTATTTTGCCTCTTCTTAAAAGTACTCAATTCTATTCATTCTGCTGCATTTATTACTGCTTGGTAGTAGCCTGATTAAATTGTAACTGTCATTCTAAGTCTTTTGGTTTAAGCACTTGAGCTTCATACCAGTTGTTTTACATTAAGAAGGTTTGTGATCTACACTGTTGTGGCAGGACAGGTAGCTTACATCCTTCTAAGCTGGGGATTGCTGATTGAATGCGTCTGCTATTCTAAAAGTGTATTAGTTCTGGTTTAAGCACTTGGGCTTCAGGTCAGTTATTCTACATTAAGAAGGTTTGTGGTCTGCACTCTTGTGGGAGGAGAGGCTGGATTCTACCCTTCTGAGCTGGGAATTTCTGGTCACAGGCTTATTGTGCCTGCTTATTTGAACTGTTTCTTTCTGAAATTTGTGCGCCTTGTTGCTGTAGCATAGACCAGATTCAGACCTGCTGAATCTAGCTTTGTTTGTATAACTTGAGCACTGATCCAGGCCATCTTTTTTTGGAGAAGGTTCCCCTGCACCCTAGTAGCAGGAGTGTGCAGTTAGAACTTGTCTGACTGAAGACTGCTGGAACAGGGCTCAGTTTTGAGCTTTTTTCTGGTTAATTGGGTAACTTGTTTAAATCAGTTTGTTTTCTATTGGTTTATATATATATATATATATATATATATATATATATATATATACACATTGCACTTTATTCATCTGCTTTTACTGTATTTGTGTTTCTTCCTACTTTATTACTAGGGGCATTGACTACAACTCTGATCCGAGATATATAACAATAAGTATCCTTTTCTGTGCATTTAAAGTGTTTTTTGATTGTATCTGCTTTATTTTCTGAAAAAATAAAAATACTTGTTTCCTGTCTTTCTAAGCTAGTATAGTCCAGTTTTCTGGTTAGTGCTGAATTCAGGGCTGTGTTACAAATCTCTGTGTTTGCCCATACCGTACTTGGATAGAAGGATGTTTCTCTGTTTACATGTGAGAGCTTTGAGTAACCTATCTGTCCCTGGAGGAGTGGTTTCAGCCCAGAAATTAGTAGTTTATTGGTCATTTTGGGCTAATTTCTCTCTCTCATTTCCCTGCTATAAAAACCAGATTTTTACCTGTTTTGCATGCTGGGCAGTGCCGGTTAGCTAGAGTATAACTATTCCCAGCTCCACAGTCTCCTCTTTAATTTTTCCCTTGGAACTAGGCAAGCATTCAACTTAAGCACTCAAGCCATTCATTTCTCAGCCCTGCACTTACTCAAAACTTATAGCAAGCACTTATAAACCCTAGCACTAGACCCCCCTATACTGTACAGAAGGACACTGCTCTCTATCCAACCTTACCAGCCATTCAGTAAAACAGTTCACTGTACCTATCAAGGCATGTCCAAAGGACAGTTTCAGGTGTACTCTCCAGTCCAACTGGTGAATCTGGGCATTTTGAGGCAATGTTACAACTGCCTTATGTACATAGACAACACTCTCCTCCTACTACCAAACACTAATACATGCTAGAGATGCAATTATACAGCCAAACTGGAGGATAAGCTCTCTCAAACCAAGACTGGATCAAACAGTAAAGAGGAGAAGGGAAATGCTTGCATCACATCACCAGTCTCATATAGACCCATTAAACCAGCACAGGCAAAAAACACACATAAATACATGAAAACATACTCTGAGGCTCTAAATAAAAATCTGCAAAAGCAACAGAGACCTCCAAAGCAGACATCCAAGCATCCTCCACCCCCCAACACAAACCATGAAACACACACTTCACAAAACCAGTGTGCCACGCAATCACAGCTCTTAAGGAAAAAATAACATACCCAACATACTAGTAATAGGTGACTCTATAGTTAGGCACACTGCCATCCCACTCACTAGACTGAATAAGGAGAAGGTTACTGTTAGCTGCCTGTCAAGTGCCAGGATCTGCCACATAAGAGAAGCACTCAGGTCACTCCAGAACAAGTACAAATATGACTCTGTCATTGTCCATGTTAGTGTGAATGACCTGAGCCGAACCTCCCTGGACTACATGAAAAGAGACATGGAAGAGCTCTCTGATCACATAGCCCAGGCCGGTATGACCCTGACCCTGAGTAGCATCTTGCCCTCACCAAGAATGATACCATGGTATAAAG
>NC_056743.1:183069921-183095294 GCF_019279795.1 Protopterus annectens
GCATCTGTTTGAGGCCAGTAATCCTCTTTGTGAGGTATTTTTTGCAGCCTTTCCAGTTGTTGTAGATGTCTTGTGAGGCACATACCTAAAGGGGCATTGTACTCTATAATGGGTCTAATGAGTGATGAGTGCAGGGGAACAATGACCTCTGTTTTTCTGGATGAGAAACCTTTTGTGATGAGGTGTGCCACGTAGAAGGATTTCCTGACCACTTTGGCAATGTGATTATCAAAAGAGAGACTACTGTCCACCTGTGTCCCAAGGTCTCTTATCACACTTTCGGTGTCAAGTAGACTACTGCCTATGTGATAGTTCATGGGTACAGAGTTTTTACCAAAGGGGATGACAGTGCACTTTTTGGCATTGAGCTTGAGACCATGTCTTTGACACCAGGCATCTGTCTCAATGAGGCCCTTTTGTAGGATGTCCACATCGTTAGGAGTTTCAGTTATGGCTCCTAGTTTGCAGTCATCTGCGAATTTAGTTAGCCAAAGACCTTCTGTGTTAGCCTGTACTTCAGAGAAGTAGATACCAAACAGGAGAGGACCCAGGACTGAACCCTGTGGTACTCCACTTGTCACTGGTCTGAAGTCTGATTTGGAGTCTGCTACTTTCACAGTGTGGGTTCTTTCAGTAAGCCAGTTGTTACCCCATCTTGTGACATAAGGATTTATACCTAGTTTAGTGAGTTTATCTATAATTCCAGAGTGGGGGATGGTGTCGAACGCCTTGGCGAGATCTAGATAGGCTGTGTGAACCTCCTTACCCTCATCCATAGCCTTGGTGACTACTTCAAAGACGTCTATCAGGTTTAGGAGACATGATCTGCCTTTTACGAACCCAAACTGTGTGGGGTCCAGGGTTTGGAGATCTCCAATGTCTTTGTTTATGAGTTCCATGATGATACGTTCCATGGCCTTGCAGACGAGGCTCATCAGGCTAATGGGGCAGTAGTTCCTGGGGTCTGTTGTGGCCCCCCCTTTGTGGAGTGGGATAACTGTCGCGGTGCGCCATTCAATGGGCAGAAAGCCTGAGGTGAGGCTATGATTGAACATGGTACTTAGGTGGGGTGCCAGTTCATTCTGTATTTCATGTAGAAGGCAGCCTGGGATGTTGTCAGGTCCCATGGATGCTGTGTTCTTGGCTTTGGAGAGTGAAGTTTTTACCTGTGCAGCCTTGATTTCAGGAACTTTGCATTCTTCCGGTATAAAGATGGGCCCTTTAGGGGGTGAGAGAGGGGTAAAGTTAGCACTGAACCTATCTGCCAGGATGTTGGCAATATCAGTTGGTTCTGTATATTTAGTGTCATTGTGCTGCAACTCAGAGCAGATCTGAGTGTTGCCATTGAGATTTTTAATATAGCTATAGAATGCTTTGTGGTTGTCTTTAGAATCAGTGGCAATTTTGTTTTCAAAACTAGCTTTGGAGGATTTTATGAGGGATCTCAACTTCTTACTGAGGCTGACCAGGGAGTTCCTCCAATTGTGGGATTTTACTCTTTTTTGCAACAGTTTCTTTCTTCTGTTGTAGAGTTTGTTTATGGCAGAAGACCACCAGATTGGCTTCCTTTTTTTGGAGGATAGCATCTTGGTTCTGTTAGGGATAGCACGATCCATGCACTCATGTAAGTGCTTATAAAGTGCATTTGTGCAGGATTCAGCAGTCGTACCTCTATTGTCCATCTGCATGGGTGTCATGAAGTTTGCCACTTCTGTCTTAAGAAGCGTGAAGATGGCTTTGGAGAAATTTTTTACGGTTGTTTTCCTAATGGGAGGTGGGAGCGGGATGTGGATGTCTAGGGTGATTAGCTTGTGGTCGGATCTGATCAACGAGGAGCTGACCTCTGGTGTGGAACATCAGTCACCCATGTTGGTGATGACCAGGTCTAGGATATTGCTGCCTCTGGTGGGGGTGTGGATAAGCTGATCCAAAGTGTTGGAATTGATGATTTCCAGAAAACGTTGAGTAAAAGAGTTGGTACATGAGTAGTTTTCCCAGTTAATGGTAGGGTAGTTGAAATCACCCATTATTAGAGTGTTGGGTTGTACCTTAATATTTTCCAGTGTATCAAGAAAAGAGGAGTGAGAATCCTGGGGCATGGTGGGGGGTCTGTAGCAAGCTACAATCTGGATTGCGGTTTTGTCCAGAGTTAGTTGAACTTGGATAATCTCGGATGCATTATGCTGAGCAACTAGCTTGGAGGTGTGGATATCCTTAATGAATATGGACACACCTCCACCTTTAGTGTTTCGTTCCGGGTTTGGTGGCCGAAAGGTGTGGTATGAATTATAGCCTGGTAATGCAGGGGTGCTCTCTGGAGCTTTGAACCAGGTCTCTGTCACTGCACAGATGTCAATGTTCTCCATTTTAAGGAGTGCCTCAAGTGAGTTCATTTTGAGGTTTAGACTTCTAGCATTGAGTAGCATTACCCTCAGATTTTGCTTGCTTGTACCTGTTACGGTGGTGAATTTGTCATTTGAACCTTGCCTAAAAAAGGCACTATAGGGGTGGCAAGAGCCTTTGCCAGTATCCAGAATCCCAAGGGCGACAGGTGCAGGCCATCTCTGGCAAAGCAGCGTGGTCTGTCGATCATGTCATCCCAGGCAGACAGATACTGGATTCCCTTAGAATGACACCAGAAGCTTAGCCAATTGTTAAAGTCAATCATTTTGTCCTTGTACTGTGGTGTTATTCTGGGTGATGGCAGGATGCTACTCAGGGCTAGGGTCATACCAGCCTGGGCTACAAGATCAGAGAGCTCCTCCATGTCTCTTTTCATGTAGTCCAGGGAGGTACATCTCAGGTCATTCACACCAACATGGACATATTTGTACTTATTGTGGAGTGATCTGAGTGTGTGCGTTATGCGGCGGATCCTGGCACCTGACAGGCAGCTGACAGTAACTTTTTCCTTGTTTAGCCTGGTGAGTGGAACATCATTGTGCCTGACTATAGAGTCACCTATGACTAGAGTGTTGGGTACGTTATGCCTTATGGGCTGTAGTTGAGTGGCACACTGAGTATGTGGACTGTGTGTCATTTGGGTTGTGTTAGTGGGTGGAGGTTCCTTGCATTTCTGCTTTGGAGGTCTCTGTTTGGGCAGATTAGTACAGAGAGCCTCAGTGAATGTAGGTGCGTGTTTTGTGGTTCTGTGTGTGTGTTTTGGTGGTGTAGGTTTTGAGGGACTATGTAATGAGTGTGGTGCAGTGCAAGTGTTTACCTTCTCCTCTTGACTGTGTAGGCCTGTCTTTGGTAAAGAGAGCTTTGCTTCCAGTTTGGCTATATAAGTGCATCTCTCACAGGTTGTAGTATTGGGTGGTAGGAGGAGAGGGTTGTCTGTGTACATGAGGCAATTGCTGCATTGTCTCAAGATGCCCAGATTCATCAGGTAGACAGGAGAAAACACTGGGAGCTGACCGTTAGACATGCCTGAATAGGTGCTTATTTATTAAGTACTAAAAACTGTTTTCCTCTAGACAAGTGAGGAAAGTTGAGTGCTGTAGTAATTTGTAACTTTAGTGCTTACAATGAGTTCTGAACAAGTGCTGAGATCAAAGAAACAGATAAGTGCTAAAACTAAAAAGCTGGCTAGTTGCAAGGGAAATTTTGAAAAACAGACTTTATGGTGCCAGGAATAGTTTAACCCCAGTTAAGTGGAGGGGGGGAGGGCTTAGGAGCTCACAAACAGTCCTGGACACAGCAAATCCGTATCTGACCTGCCACAGGAAAGGGGGGAAGCAAGCTTAGAATTTTTTTTTTCCCCAGTAAAGTGGAAGTGGAGAAAGCTGGAACAGAAGTTAATTCAACTTTAAGAATCTGAGTGGGTTGGCCTTCACAAATGTTATCTATTAGATTGAGTGAACTAATGACACTAGACTGGGAGGAGTGTCACAGATCAAATATACAGTATGGGCGGGCAAGGGTGGGAAGAAATACAGTTCCTAGCTGTAGCCACTAAATGAAAGTTTTAAACAGATCAAGGAGCAGACTAGAGAATGCTTTTAACAGACAAATATGCACATAAAGGTTCAGATAGAGCAATCACAAACAGAAAATACAACTCTCCGTATGAAAAAGCAGATTACAGTTAAGTAATGTTAAAATAGTACATAGATGCAGTGAAACAATAAAAAAGCTTTATAACAGTGCAAAAATATAGTAGATCAACTGTATAGCACAATTATAAGCATTTCAGAAGTGCAATTCAGTGAAATAAGTGTAAGAAATAACTTAGCCTGCTCTTGGAATCTTAAGGAATTTCCACTTATGCAATGCAATCCAGAGCCTGTTCCTGACTATAAGGATCCAGGTAAAACAAAGAAACTGATTCAAAGACATCCCCATACATTCATTCATCTAGGCATCATGAGAGAGAGAGAATTTCCCTTAAACTAAATTTAAATGCATCTCCTGAATGCATAATGGCACATATGTCTCTAATAGGCTTAGGACAGCAAACCAGACTGCAGTAATTCTAAGTGACCAGAGATGTGGTGTCTTCTGTGTTAATAAAAAATAGCCATGTGTGCAAAAATTGGTATTTGAGAGCCTGCTGCTGTTGTCCCTTTCTGACATATGCATGCGAGAGTACCATAGAGGTTATTGGGTTATTTCTGACCCATTGTTAAATTGTTTTATATGTTTTATTTGGTACGCTTTGTCTTTTGTTGGTGTGGATTGATTATTTTTTTCCTTTTCTTTGTTTTTTTCATTTTTGTTTTTAAGTGCATATATTACACTGTTTTTGTGCTTATTGGTAATGGGTTTGATCTTTAATAATGTAGTGTTGGTGTCCGATATGTTATTTTGATGGCAGATCTTAATGGTTACTTTTACCCCTTTTTTATGATACTGATAAGGTTGCATTGTTTAGTGTGTGTTAATGTTTTTTCTATTGAATGATGGTTTAAGTATTATGATTTCCTTACAGATATAGGTGTTCACACCATTTTTGTGTTTTGTGGAAGTGTGCAATTTGAAGTATTTATGAAATATACTTAGATGGATATATTGTGTATTACAGACTTGATGCCAAATATGCTATGCTCAGATGGCAGCTGTTGATTGGATATTATAGCTTTTCCACAACAATGATAAGTTTGTTTGGTCTGTCTTTCTTATTGGTTTGAGTGAATGTTTTTCATGGATGACTGGGTAAGCATCGGGATCCCCTATAGGTTGCAAGTGTTACACTGCCTTAGTGTTTATTGGAAGATGAGTTTTTAAGTTTAGACATGATTGGAGTTTAATAGAGTTTTGATTGGACAAAGCTTATGTATTCACTGATGAGAATGAAGTGGCAATAGGTTCACCTTGTGTGTTCACTCATTGGAGAGGATAGGTGTTTCCTACAAGGTGATTGGCTATATACTTTCTCTGTGTGCTATCATTGTACTGTTGCAACATATATCTTTTAGTGTATGATCCTTGGGTATATTTTATTTATTCCTTGATGAGATTTTAATTATTTATTATTTTTTTCATTAAGTTTTTTAATTTAAGTGGTGATGGACTTGACCCATTGTAGTAGTAGTAGCTTTAGGGAGCTTTTCCAATTGTTTGTGTCTTTTGGCTTTTCCCGGTTAGGGGTCGCCACAGCGGAACTCTGATCCGCTAATGATTGGCAGTTGACTTTTACGTACCAGCTTGCCAGGCCTGATGCACAACCTTCAACGAAGGTATGCCCATTCACGCATGTCTCCACGCAGAAGACGCTCTAGCTGAGAATCAAACCGGACAGCTTCTTACTGTGAGGCGACAACGCTACCGCAGCACCACCACCGCGGGTCCTTTCCAATATGTCAACTTATTTGGCAAATTCTATAGACAAGAATGTTATAGGAAAGAGGATATAATTTGAATATCTAGGTAATAATTGGGTCTTTATTGCTGCTTTTAAATGTTTGTAATTGGTTTTGAGGTTTATCTGTTTTACATATTTGCCTCATTATGTGATTTTATTTTTTAATTTAATGGATTATTTTTTGTATTTAATACATGCTTGGTTTAAGTCTTGAATGGTCTGAAGAAGCAGTGCTGAGTTACTGAGAAAGCAAAGCGCTCAATGTCTTAATAACATTGTTATGTGCTTGAGTCGTGGTAGCTTGGAGTCTTATTGGTACATTTCGTTTTCTGTTTTTATTCCATGCTTTCGATCGGCAGTTTTTGTCTTTTGGTCTTAATAAAAATAAATGTCTGCCAAGCAAAGTATCTGACTTTACTTGGGTTACTAAAAATAAATCTTCATATAGTGGTTGCTAATTTTCATTATTGCCTCAGTAGTAGCTTGTGTTTGTTCTAGAGTCATTTCTTCTGCCCAAGCAACTTGCCAAGTGAGGTGAAGTATTAATCATCTGAAGTTTGTAAGTTTGAGGCTGGCAGTTTCTAAACAGAAAACAAACTGAAGGTGAAAGCCAAAGCTGTAGTAATGGTGGGGAGAAGGGAGTGGTTGTCCTTAGGTGCAAGCTGTTATGAGCCTGTTTGCACCATAGAAGAAGTGCTGTTTTGAATGGTCCCTGTAAGCAGTATCTGTAAGCATTGTGACTACTTAAATGACACAGATTGTATTTAGCAAGGTGTTTGACTCCATCTAGCAAAGTGATACGTATATACATAATAGTTCTTTGCTTACTTCAAAGACTATTTTTCTTTTAAATTTTTAAGCACAAATGACAGTGAACTGAAGACAATGGCTCTTTTTTATGTTTTTTCAAAGGTTTTGATGCAACATATAGTAATTATGTATAATAGAAGACCTTATTTTATTCTCAACTCTGATTAGACTTTTTTTATTTGCAAACCTAAACCTTGGCAGGACTTTTGGTCCTTGACTTCAAACTTGGGGTGGATGCCAAATAAAGACATTAAACAGTGCATCAACAACAGATCGGTACCAAAGAAAGGAAAATTAACATGATCTTTACTGCTTCTATAAGATTATTTCCTTTTACAGATCTGACCTACTGACAGTACCATACCTCTCAACCTCTTAGAGCAAAAAATCTGGACAAAGCCATAAATAAAGGGGGGACAAAGGCTTTAAATATAGGGACATTTTTAAATATTGCTCTTACAAACTTAGTTGATATAACAACAGGTTTTGCACTGGTATGAATTTTATGAAGAGTATGAAGCTTGAAACTCAAATGTCCATTATTATTTTGTGACTTCAACCCTCAATGATTTGCCAGCAGTGTGCCAGAAAACCACAATTTTATGAGAAACAGACAAAAATATGAGGCAAAAATCTGGGCATTCTGCACAAATCTGTACTTTTGAGAGGTATGGAGTAGTATACCTGAACAACACTTTTAAATATTATTAAAACTGGCATGTTGAATTGGGAAGGGCAAAGCAAGCTGAAATCTCTAAATTACATGAGAAAATACTAATATTTTAATGGAATTGACTTTGTGGGTAAGATCTCATTCACTTGGTCTACTACTAGTAGAAAATAGAAGGGTGCCAGCTGCCATGTGTGCTCCCTTTTGCATCACACAATGTAAAACTCAACACCGAACTGGAACAGTACAGTTTCAAACAGCTACACTGTACCATACATACATACAAGGATACTATTATGCATTTCCTGGCATTTAGTTTTAGTCTATGGCTCTGACACCAGTTGTTTATCTGTTTCAGCCTCTCCTGGAGGGCATCTGTGTCTGTGTGAGATATAATGACAGCTCCAAATTTGCAATCATCTGCAAATTTAACCAGCCATAGACCACTGATATTGGCCATGACTTCTGAGAAGTAAATGCCAAAAAGGAGTGGTCCAAGGACTGATCCCTGAGGGACTTCACTTGTGACTGACCTCTTTGTAGAGGTGGACTCCCCGATTCTAACTTTCTGGGTCCTGTCTGTTTGCCAGTTGGCTATCCACCAGATGACATACGGGTTTGTACCCAACCTATTGAGTTTGCCAACAATACCGGAGTGGGATATTGCGTCAAATGCCTTGGCAGTGTCAGTCACATGAACTTGGTTTTAGCAACATCTATGTGTTATTACAAAATGTTTACTCAAGGTAAACAGGGCTGGAGTTTACAGGACAAAATTGGCAATGGAGCTAAGGTATTGGGAACAAATAATTAGAGAGGGAAGAGGACTGCAGGATAGAGATTGTCTTCTCTATCAAGGATTGATACCTGAGTAAAGAGAAAGGAATAGGGGGATCCAAAGTGAAAGACCAAGGCTGGTAGAGTTTTTAGTAGAATCTAGAACACAAGCTGCTATTAAAAAAAGAATAATTAGGAGGGCATATAAAATATTGAACGATAACTATAACAATTAGTCAGTGGAGGTTAGAAAGGATTGGGAAGAGTTTGGATAAGCAATTCACAGAGAAACAAAGGGAAGATATATTTATGGCTCCCAAATGTACAACAGAGTCTAGAAGGTTTAGGATTTTTGCTTGGAAGTTTTTGCATAGCTATTTTTATACTCTAACCAGGACTGAGGTTTAAGGGAAGGCAGAAATTGAATGAGCTATGTAATGTTCAGTTGGCAGTGACTGTATAGATTATATGTGATGTATAATGTTTGCAAATGAAAGCTTCATGATTTGTTTTCATTTATATAAATGTATGATTGCCTGTGTCAAGTGATAATTAATAGTTAATGTTGGAGCTTTTCTCCCCGGGCCTCTACTGAAAAGGGATATGTATCCAGCTGGACTAGCCCGGTCAACAAATGTAAAATAAATAATAAATAAATAAATAAATAATTCAGTAAAGATGTTTCTTTTTAAAAAAAGTTTACTAAGGTAGTATTTCACTGAGTAGTGTACCTGAAACATTTCACTTCACCTTAACTCTTCCATCTATTATTATGAAAGCGGTTTCATTCATTTGCATACCCATGATAAAAAAGCACTATGCAAGCAGTACCTGACATTTTTGGAGAGGGTCACATGCACAGTATAGTAGTAGGCAATAAAACTGCATCTGTTCAAGTCTCATGTAAGAGATTTTATACCTCTTCACAAAGTTAATGGAAAGTTACAAGTACATGTTACTGGATTACTGCTCATATGAGACATCTTTTTAGTTTGACTCTTTTATAGGGTTTTTAACTGCCCAGTGTCCTCTTTCATGCAGCAAACAATATGAGCCATTAAAGTTATATATCTGCCAGATTCCATGTGGGTATATTATAGTTCATCTCTCAGGAAGATGCTCTTATACTACATTTATCCTGTAGGTTACTGGTGTTAATGTACAGAGACTGAAGTTGAAAAGCCTAATCATTAAAACAAGTAAAATGGCACATTGTTTTTAAAACAGGGAGCTTCAAGTTCTCTGTGCTTCCCTTCTAGCCACTGCCTTTAATGTTTATGCATTATATTTTATGGCTGAAGGAATTGTCAGGAGTTGAGGAAGTGTGAAGTGTACACTCTAACCTCCCCAGGCCACACATCCATCTCTACTCTTTGATGATGTTGCAGAGCTCTCAGTGGCTGTGCCTTCAGGCTAAAACTGTAAAAGTAATCTTTGATATGGATGGTTGTTTCTGTTGCTGTTCAAGCTGCAGTCAATTGATTAAAATCAAAGTGTCCTGCAATGTTTTTCAGCTGCACTTGACTTGGCAGTGTTACACTGTATTACATCATGATACACTAACTATCATGTGTACCATGCCATCACTGATGCAAACATGTCTGAAAATAAGAGATAAAATGGCATTGTATAGATCTTGTTATGGTTTAAGTTCAAGGAAAATATTCCCTTGTTGATTTGTTAAGTTTTATCATCTAAATCCAGTGTAAGAATGATGACTTTGACAGGCAGTGGATGTACCACTTTCAGAAGATACAGCATTGGATTAGTATGTTAGTTTTAAGTAATATCAAAACTATAAAATGCCACTTTTTTCACATTACAGATATAGTGACAATATTCTGACAGCAATTTGTATTAGTCTAGTTATTAATTTTAGTGTTTGTCTGCTTCTCTGAAAGTCTTAATATATTCTGATTGTCATATCTGTTCCTTTTATTTTAAATATGTATGTTGTCATTTCAGTTGTGGTGTAACAATGCTTTACATTTCATAAAATAAATTTACATTAAACGCAGCAAACACACGCACCACACACACCCCTGATTGTATGACCTTCATAATGAAATATATCTACTTAATAAAAAGATTTACATATTTTCACTGTCTACATGTTTACTATGCTATGTTATGTTACTGTAATATACTAGTTTTCTGACATTTGCTCTCAAAAATTGATTATCTTATAGACTGACAATTCTCTCTTCTCTAAAGAGCTCAAGACTTTGAATTCCCTTTGTAAACAGGAGTCAACAAAACATGATTTTCATCTCTTGCTAACAAATCCAGTGGTCTTGCCTAGCCCAGAATGTGGCCATTAGCTGCAAAGTTCTCTCTCCCCCCTTGGAATATGGAAAAGTGAGACTAAAAAGGATAAAAAATAAAACTAGATGAGTGTGTGCAGCTTTCTGGTTTATATTTGTTTTCCATTTTAAATGTCTTTTTTGTTACACCTCATTGGTAGAGTTAAACTTCTAGGTGTTGGTCTGTATTGGAAAAATATTGCATTTTTAAGGAAAAAAAGGTTTATCAGTTTATTGAACAGAAAAAAAATCAAGCAAATATAGGATTGTCCAGGGATGTTGATGATATAAACCAAGTTTCCTGTTTTTGTAGTTATCTCACTTAGTCTGAGCATTAATATTAGGTGGGACAATTCCTTATATGTCACAATCGATTGGCCATTTAATATGGTTCAAAGTTTTGTCAAGTTGTTGTTACCTGTTAGGGGGTAAAGTTTTGGTTAAGTAATCACTCAGTGATTTGCATCATTAAAACGATGTTTGTTGTAAATGAAGAATCAAATTCTGAGTCCTTGTTGTAGGCAAGGTCTTCTGTATTATCGGCATTAATCAGCAGATGAGCGCTGCTCCAAGATTTCTAACTTAAAATGGCTAAGCAGCTGGTTATTTATATGGTCTGGATCGGGGTATGCCTGGCCAAGTCTGTACCCTGTTTAATGTGTGGGTTGCATTTTCTTTGATGCCACTTGGGGGGGGGGGTGTCATCCATGGCTAGATATAATTATAAAACCAGATGCAAGTTTGTTTCTTCAGGTAGAAGTTGTGGTACTATCCTTACTTCGCAGTTAAATTGTAGAGCCACATGTTTCTTACTACAGGAGTAAAGAAAAATTAGCATAGAAGTGTAGCCTGGCATTTGACAAACAGGGATAAGGATATGGGTTGTAGTTCCTGTGGTACTGACTTTGATTTCCCTTTCATTTGCTTACTGTGTGACCCGAGCTCCTGGGTCAGCACTGAAAAGGGTTTGTGTGTCCAGTGGGAACTACCTTGTTAACAAATTGGTGGTGGTGGTGTGTGTTCCCCAGTCTCCTTCCTTTTCAACTCTGCCTACACCTCCTAATAACCTTAGGTTAATGAGGTACTACCAACTTGGGATGCAGTGTCGATATTTTTGTGATTGACCACCTTGCTGAGTGGACATTTTTTGGAACTGACAGGATGACTGTAACATGCTGTGTAGCTTTATTCAAGGGTGCTTTACTACATAGGAGGAGGAGGAATCTGTTTTGCACATACAAATTGTTTATCTTTCTCTGTGACATAGTGGTCTAGTACTTCACATATATGTAGAAAGTGGAATAAGGGATACAGTACCCCAAACAGTGATGAAGAGGAATTGCCCTCCTTAGAAGAATGTGCTTTTATAAAAGAAAACACTATAAAGCCACATCTTTAAATATTTTCCACTATCTGTCATTATCATTTCATAACAGAATAATTAATAATAAAATTGACAATAATCCACCTTGTAAAAATTCTCATGTATACAATAATATATTTTTTTAGAGAATGCTGACATGTACATCACCACTGTGATTGGAGAACAAACTTTCTCCATCAGGGTGTGAATGTACAAGTAAAATGAGTCTACTGCTCCATGGCAGCATCTTAAGCTGTCATGGAGCTCAAACTGAAAGAAACCTAATGGCTACCATTATTTTATGCCCACTAAGCACTGCATTTGCTGTTTAGTGAGTGTAAAAGTAAAAAAAAAAGTGTGTGGCTCTGTCTCTGTTTGCCGGCCATTAATTCAGTTTTAAAGTTATTTTATACTTGCTGAGCAGTGCTTTTGCTGTTTGGGGAGTGTAAAATTAAAAGAAACACAAAGAAAAGTATGTGTGTGTGTTTCTGTCTGTATTTGTGAGTGTATGCATGCTTGTGTGCATGAAAGCGGAAGTGTGTTTGTGTGTGTGTGTGTGTGTGTGTGGGCGAGAGTTTGTGCTGTGGCAGCAGCAGTGAAGAGGTTTGCATACCTCTTGACCTCTTAACTCAGGATATTAGAAGGAAGCCTAAAATAAAGGGGAGCAAAGGCTCAACAATGGGAATAGATTTTAAATATTGCTCTTATAAAATTAGAAAGTTGCTTGAATTACAGCAGTAGTGTTAGCATGCATTTTCTGAAGGAAATAGTCTGAAACTCAAAGGTATATCATTATTTAATGACTTCAACCCCCAATGATTGGCAACAAACCACAAATTTTAGGAGTAATAGACCAAAAAATTAAGTACATATCTGGATTATTTTTTAAATGTTATATTCTGGATGTAAAATACTTCCTCTGACACAATTTAAATATACTGCAGCAAGTTTAAAAGATTAAGTGGATGAACTATTTTACATTGAAAATATATAAAAAATACAGTATTGGAACAAAAAAATTATTTTAGGCAGCCTATTCTCTAAGCACAGTAATACCTCCAGGGTATGTGTTACAATGTAAATAATTTCCTTCCAGGGGTGTTATTTACATAGTAACACATACCCTGTTGGGCATTATTGCTTGCATATGGCTTACCTGTTTCCTAAGAACTGTGGTGCTAAACTCAATTTGAAAAATCAGATGATGCAAGCCATCGTAATGTTTCTCCTATTAAAAAAAAAAAAAAAGAGTACTCTATAGAGAAAATACTGCTGAGAAAGGGTGCAGTCAATCAACTTGCACATTCTGATTTAAAATTCTCTACACCACTCACCTTGTATCCAGTGATTCTTTACCACCTAGTGCCATCTTGTAAGAATCTTGTTAAAATTATACATCCCAGGAATAAACTAAGCACCAATGTTCAGACACCTTCATAATAAAAACAATGCTTCAAGCAATAGGTTCATCACTGGTCCATCTGCAAAGATATGTTTTAGCATTCTTAGGTAGGTACTAGGCTATTGGCCCAAGTGCCTACGTAAGCCTAGCCAGCAAGGTTCCATAGCTCATGCCACCCAAGAAAGTTATTTTCCTGTGCCACTGTCCAGCAGAGAGACAGAAGTAATCCCCGGGGTGTATTTCCTATTTCCCATCCACTCATCAAGATTTTTCTTGAAGAGTGCTAATGAAGAACTTTGCTTGACATAGATGGGTAGCTTTTTCCAGAGTATAGGAAGTCTCTGGGACAGGAATCTATCCCTCCATCGTGTCCTGTTTATTGTGGTGGCAAGGTTTAGGTCCCTAGAGCGTGTAGCTCTGAGGGATTGGGATTTCTTTAGGTGTAGCATGTCCAACAGCTCTGGGTTTGACATAGCTTTATCTATTAGGCAGAGATCACCTCAGAGTAGGCGATATGCTACGGAGTAAAGCTGGAGGTTTTTGAGGTGGTCAGTGTACACATTTGTTTGAGGCCAGTAATCCTCTTTGTGAGGTACTTCTGTGGCCTTTCCAGCTGCTGCAGATGTATTGTGAGGTACATTCCAAAAGGGGTGTTATACTCTATAATGGGTCTAATGACTGACAAGTAGAGGGGAACAATGACCTCTTTTTTCCTGGATGAGAACCCTTTTATGATGAGGTGTGCCACGTAGAAGGACTTCCGGACTACTGTGGTGATGTGACTATCAAAGGAGAGATTACTGTCCACCTGGGTCCCAAGGTCTCATCACACATTTGATTTTGATTTTCCATATTGTAATTCCTTTGCCTTTATATGTTTCTGTCTTACAGGTACATATGTGATGATGGTCAGCTGGCCTGCAGTGTAGTGGGGTAGACCTCCAAATCTTATTCCTGTATCCGAGATCAGTCAGGCATTCAGTAGTTTGACTCTTGATTCACTGTTAGTCTGCCTTTATTACTAGATGTATGTAGATAATGCTGATTCTTGTTGGTTCGTTCAGAAAGGAGCAATGTGCATGTCTGTTCAGTTTGTAGCTTGTTTTTTTTTTTTTTTTTTTTTTTTTATAGTTAAAGGATTGTGAAAACCCAAATAAAGTGTGAAACGGTTTTGCATTATATTTAAGTGATTGTTCTTTCTCTACAGTACAACGACCTTGGAGCGAGAATAATAAAATAAGGGAGTGTTGTGGGAATTACTACTCTCTCAAAAATGTTTCTGTGGATTTCATCATGTATGGTCCAATGGCTCATAAACTGCCTGGGTTGAATTCATGAGTTTTGTGTGTATATGTACTCAGCCTATCAGTCTAAAGAATTTCAGCTGAAGAATTATGATTCAACCAGTGCAGTTTCAAGCAGGTGTAGAAGATTAGGTTGCATTGTACTCAGCCTATCAGTCTAAAGAATTTCAGCTGAAGAATTTGATTCAACCAGTGCAGTTTCAAGCAGGTGTAGAAGATTAGGTTGCATTGTACTCAGCCTATCAGTCTAAAGAATTTCAGCTGAAGAATTATGATTCAACCAGTGCAGTTTCAAGCAGGTGTAGAAGATTAGGTTGCGTACATGCATAGCTGAGAAGTTTGTCTTTCTTCCCTAATTTCACCATTCCATTTACAATTTTTTTTTTATTAATGCTGCTTTATGCTTTTCACCAGAAATATATTCCTTCCTCTGTGCCCCGTAATTAGGCATAGTAATACAAATTTGGCATTACTAATGCTTCACAACATGATAGAAGAACTCAGCACACCTAAAATTAATTTGTAGAATCATGTAGCCAGGAATTATTTTGCTACTAGCCTTTTACATTGGCTTGTATGACACAGCATAGAGGCTAATTTTCATCTACATATTCTGTCCTCATTCATTCTTCCCATCATCACTTCACAAAGCATATATGTGCACCATGGATTTGTAGTATTTTAGTTTATAACATTGTGCTTTTTCCAGTAAACCTCTGTGGCTTCTGGCCACTTAAATATCAAGTTTTCCATTAAATCCCAGCTGCTTCTATCTACCTGTACTGAAAGTTGTACCTACTTTCTTTCTAAAGACTGGCACATCCATGTATCACCAACTTACAACATGATTTTGCAGTCTATCTCCATTAAAGTGTCTGACACACAAACTGAAACATGGTGCAGTTCTCTGTATAATATATATGGTTTCATTAAGTGTGGGTCCTATAGCCGGTGTACCCCATTTGTTTTCAGCCTGATGTCTCATTAGTAACTCTGTGCTTACATCTTAATGTGGCAGGTGATCTATGACTTGCTGAGTATATTAGGTCTGAGGGTGTGTTTGCTTTGTGATGTCTGACTTTGAGATAGTTGCCATAAAGAGTATTCAGTGTAATGTGCCAGATACTGTTAGCAAGGGCTGTCTATTCCATTTTGGGGAGACTTTTTGGGGAAAAGTACAGCAACTTAGTTTGTATAAACTTTATAGCCAATATTGTCAGTTTCAACTTTGTGTAGAAAAAATAAACTCCTTTTCCTAGCTTTCCTACGGGGGGGGGGGGGGGGTTACATGATTTCCATAGATTAAGTTCCACCTTTCCACTTGAGGCCTATGGTCTCCTAAAATACTTTAAGTAGTATGTCCAAGGAATGCCTTAGAAGTTTCCAACAAGAGTTTCAGAAACCTCACAATTTCCACTCTTGTTCACCATCTCATTTTGGAATCAGTGTCACTTGAATGATCTGTTTTTGCCAGGTATTCAAAGCACAACTGAGGCATGGCATCACAAACGTTGCTGTCTCTTAGGTTGGAGATTTTGACTCGCATGCTGCAATGTCTATACTGGTGTGTGAGCAGAACAGATGTGATGAGTTGTTTGCATATTTCTGCAGCAATACCTCTCTTCTCTCCCAAGCCAGTTCTGCATAAGTACATGAATGCTTTAGGATGATCATTACCAAAAGGGATGTTTGTAGTGTGAGTAGCTTCCTCAGAGCCCATTGCTGCACTGCTTAAAGTGTAATTTGGTCCTGCTTATCCTGCTGGTACACACTACACTCTTCAGTACTGCTTCCCTTAGAGGCAGTGGTGATGTAAAGTATGTTTGCACCCTAGCTTATAGAGTAACTGCTTAGCGTTACTACAATTATTTCTTTAGGTAGTATTGTATGCGGATGGGGGCTGTGAACATTTTATGTGCTTACTTTTAGTTTATAGCTCTGTAGTGCATGGAAGTTTTGGGGAAATGGGGTTCTTGTTACTTGTTTCTACAATCAGTGTTGGGAAGCATGAGTGGTCTGTGGTGGCATCACCAATCCATATTTTTTACATTTTGTGCATTGGTATTATGTGCTATTAACATAGTATGTTGTCAGTTTTATGTTTCAGCATTCCTCCCATCTGTGTAAGGCCTCATTGATGTTGAATATAATACATTGTAACAGCTACTTTATAACTGTTTCACTTGCATCCATTTATCAGGTATGAATACCTTGAGGCTTTGAAACTATTTTTTTTCTCTTATTTTTGATTATTTTACTGGCAACTGCATACCTACCTGTGTTGAGACTCTATTGCTCTTTACTGCTCAGCATAAAGTAATTATCTATTGCTGACAGCATGGTCTGATCCCCTTCATTGCCCTTTTTACCCCCAACTTCATAGTCACCTCTTGTATCACACCCTAAAAACCTCTTCTGCATGTACTCTACATCATTTCTTTCCTCCCAAAAAAACGAGATGTGCATCTTCTATTTACTTTACCAAAGAGGTGGCTTGAATTTTACAATTCACAACTGGAAGGAAACAGTGCATAATTTATATGCTTTCTAGAAACTTTCCTCTAAACTCTGTATACAAAACACAAAAATACATTCTCTAGTATTTTTCTCTGCTGGCATACAGATGAAACCAAGATAAATGGCTTCTGTAAACAGATCTGAACTGTTTTATATTGTACATCTTAATGCAGGTAGAACAAATAAAAAAGCAAGTCCAGTTAGAAGCATAGACAGCTCATTACAACACAAATAGCTAGCACAGAAACATGGTTGAAAGACATTTCCTGGATCCCCTATTATTTCTCCTCATGTTATAGCACCTTTAGCAATAATGAACCAAGTACAAGACAAGAAGATGTGGTATTAACTTAGAGTAGGATGGATGCTATTATTTACTAGCTTCATAGCTGATAATACACACCCAATCGTTTTTTCCTCATATTGTTGTCTAGCAAAATAAATGTTGGGTGGTCACACAAAACTATCTATTGCCACAATTTAAATTCCACTTGCAGCAACAGTTCCCATTGCTGAATGTGTCCTCAAAATTCTTACCAAAACTAAAGAAAAAGTAATCATATCTAGTGACATAAACCTTAACTGGAACTCTCCTTAAAAAAAAAAAAAACATTTGCAGGTTATTACATTCTTTAAATTTAATATAACTTATCAGCAAATGAACCCATTCAGAGCTGTAACTGAAGCATATAATTCATTGCTGTAATTATAATGAATAGTTCATTCAAACCCAAAAATCTCTTCATCCTACCTAATGACTTCAGTGACTACTGTCCTTAAATTAGTTTATCTTCCTCCTAAACAAATCACATATTACATTTCCCCTAATACCTTTGAATCCCTGGTTCACCTGTAGAGAATCCAGAGCCTATCCTGATTTTGTTACAACTCTTGTAATCACATACATGCGTTAGTACATTTCTACAACTTTCTAGCATCCATGCAAGACATCTTGACACACATAACCAAATAAAAACTGGTTGAAGGAAATCATGCATTATAGATCACTGAATCCAAGATCTGAATTTTGAAAGTAAAATAAAGCCTGAATTGATTGAAAAAATAAGCAATCCTTAAATATCAGTGTTATCTAAACTTTAAATGCTCTGCTAAGGTTCATTCTAAAGATGCTAAAGTGGTTTTTTGAGCCTTCAAACATATCAACTCAGTATATACAAAATATTCTGGTCATTAATAAAACTATTCCACAAGACAACTACAACTGACATTTTGTCATCAGATGTGATTCATGCTCTTCAAAACAATGTTTCTTCTGACACTGTATCAAACATGTTCCATCTTTTAATCTCAAAATGTGGTCACTTCCTCAGAAACCTTGCATAAACGTCTCGGTTATCTACCCATCTATATTAAAAGTGTAATCTCTAAAACAATTGAACATCTAAATGCACTGAACTATGTTTTCAATCTCCACTTTTACTTTTTACATCTAAAGATGCTCAACAGTGCCACAGCCTTTCTATCAAGACCATTGTCACATATTTACTACCCATATAGTCTATACAGTCCTTTTGGCAAAGATAGTTGAAAAAAATCCTGTATGAACGGTTATTGAGATACATACAAAAATATGTTCTCTTAGGTGATGGGCAGCAAGCATTTCATCTAAAATTCATAACACAAACAGTTATTTTCTCTCTAACCTCTCCAATATACCCCAACATGGAAAAAAGGTAACTAACAGGAACCATATTTCTTGATTTAAAATGAGCCTCTGAAACAGTGAACTACTACTTCCTTCTAAATAAGTTGAGACTGTGGTTATCACTAGAGATGACTGTGGTGTAGAAATCACTTCTCTAACTGATCCTTCATGATCACCAGTCAGAACTCTGTCTGCTTGCGCTTTCTCTAAGGGTGTTCCTCAAGGCTCTTTCTTAAAGCCATTGCCCTTTTTAATCTATATAAAAAACCTTAATTGGGATATACTCCACCAAAACATTACCTGGTACACAAATGGCATGGTCTTCACCACTGCATAAAAGTCTGGATCATAGTATCGTTGCTGTAAAATGACTTTGCCTAAATGTGGTACAGGCTTGCTAAAAACAGACTGTAAACACTAATTAATTTGTGATGGTATTTGGCATCATTACAATATCATTTAACATACATCTCCTCATAGTATTTTAGACCCATTTGGGAACAGTATTCCCTGTCACTAAAAAGTACAAATGTCTAGGGATTTTATTAGATTGTACCCTTTTATGTCTTAATCATATATAACTCCTCACCACTAAAGTATTACAAGAGGAAGTGATGGCCTACTGCATTTCCCATTTTCTAACTGTAGAGGCTAGACGAGTCATCACCATTAATTATTAATACCTAGAATTAAATATGCATTACAAATTATCACCTTTCTTTTGGGGCAGAATACCACTGTACTGCAAGATACACAAAATTAAAATTCTGTGATTTATTAATCTTGCTAGCTATACAGAATATCACTATCTCTAGTAAGTGTGCCAAATGTCATCCTGTCTACTGCTATACATGTTTACCTATACACTGCTTAATGAAGGCTTTGATTCTCATACTAAAAAGTAATAGTACTACAATTTTCATATGTGCTATGCTTTTAGAAACTATTATTCATTAAAACTGCACTCACTATCCTCATTTCCTTTATATAAGCTTTCCCCACAGCATAGAGAAGTTTACAGAAACAAATTCATTCCTTAAATAATCCATAATTTCAAGAAAAGGCTAAAAGCACATGTACTATAACACTATAAATGCACCAGTTTTGGCCAGTTATACTTTACTTTTTATTATTCAACTTAAATTATCCTTCTGCCCAGAAGAAGCTGAGTTTTTACAACATTCTATGCAGCTGATTGTTATACTTGTGCATATTGTATTTGTTTACATTTTATTTGTATTTTTTTAATTTCCTTTCTTCTGCTTGTTTCCCAGAATGCCAGCTCAACATAAATCCTCCTTTACCATCACCTCCCTCAACAATATCATCATTAAACCGAAACATCATACCAAACTACTTGGCTCCATTATTGAAGACAAACTAAAATTTGACATACACATAAACGCCAGAAACTTGGTCTACTTTATAGAAATCAAAAATTCCTTACATCTTCCTCCAAACTCTGTCTGGCTCAGTCACTCCTCTTACCTTGTTTACTTTATGCTGGCCCTATCCTTACCAATACTCAATCTACACTACTGTCAAAACTTGAACAGACATGCAATAAAATACCCAAATTTGCCATTAATCCCCTTACAACTCCCATCACTGCCTCACCCTTAAGAAACTTCAATGGCCTGAATTTTCTCACCAGCTACTACTTTCTCATCTACATATCCCTCGCACCATTCTGAATAATGTCTCTTCCTGCCCATCTTTCTCCAGGGTCTATATTAGGTGATCAAAACTTTAGGTAATCGAATACCTGAAGATCAACATCTAAACAGCAAAGGCTGTAAACTTCAAATGGCCACTTCCACGAATTCATTCGTAGGGAAAGAATTTGCTTGACCATTATAAGGAATCTGCCCTTTTCTCGACTGTAGAGCGATCTTGGAGTTGGTATATTTAGTTAGGGGGTGTGGGAGGGGGGCACAGCCCCCCATTCGATTAGGGTTTGAATTTTTTTTCTCCAACCAAGCAAATTCTTTCCCTACATAAGAATTCAAGGAAGTGGCCATTTGATGTTTACAGCTTTTGCTGTTTAGGTGTTGTTCTTTAGGTATTCGATTACCTAAAGCTTTGACTTTATAATATTGACCCTCTCTCCAACCTAATATCTTATTGCACCCCCCTCCGACACCTTCAGATGTCTGCCAAACACATCCTTGATAGCTAGATGCTTAAGAACATTGGAAAATTCCTTTATAAGTACTCAGTAGCATGTTTGTAACACACTCCCCCTCAATATAAGAAACATTTCCCAAAAGCACCTGTTTAAACGTGAACTAAAACAATGTCTTGTAAAGACTTTGTCCTGCCCATGTCAAGCACCTATATGACAGCAGTCACACCTACTCATCATCTACTGTATTCTGATCTATTACCTCTTTTCTGTCATCTTTTTTCTTCTATATGTTATGTAATTTCATTTTCTTTACCCCCCTGTATTAAAAACACAGAAGTTATTCAAATGCTCTCTCTCTTATGTTTTAAATACAGAGTGTAACTATTTTATATCATATAATTTTGTAATTGTAATTTGTTTGTATTACAGAACAGTGTGCTGAGAACTGTATCTTATCTTTATGCGCTTGTACATTAGACCAGTATACATTTGTTTTATCATTTTTATGACTATTAATTGTGTGGAGATTTTCTCCTTGGGTCTCCACTGAAAATGAACCCTTGGCTCAGTTGGACTAACCCAGTTAACAAATGACTAATACATACATTCTTACAGCTTGTCTTTTGCTTGTATAACTCTTAGTAATGGTATTCACCTTGGTTTTACATTATTTTCCAGTTGTACATTTTTTTTCTTTCTGTTCATGCTTGAAACTATTAATGCATTATATTACACCAAGCAGGCCCTTGTGTGCTCCATTTATCTATTTGTGTCTGCTCTCTTTGTTAGACAAGTGTTTTCTATCGACTTTGGTTAATTCCTTAAGTTTCTGTTGAAAAGGACTTTAAATGTTCTCTATAGGATTTCATGAATGGAGAGCTTTATGTTTTTTTTTATTATATTTACTGAGGTAAACTGGAATATAAAATATATTTGGAGCATCAATTCATTTATTTGAAATATTTGTTAGAATTTGTTGGTTTAAAATTTAGTCATGTTTTTAGTTAGTTTTACACAAAATAAGGTGCATATTTGCAGACAATGCTGTTTTCTGATTGTTGTGATTAAAGTTTTCTTTAGCGTTTTGATATTTGATATAATTGATTTAATGAGAATTGATTTCATTTCTGAGGGTTGATTTTCTGTACACATTTGTATTAATTGAAAAATTTAAGTCAAAATACTTTAAAATGAGTTTGACATACATGGCATAATATAGCAGTTAAAGGAAGAATCTAGAGTCCTGTCAGTAAAAATAAAAATACATGCAAGAGAAAAAAAAATATCCATGAAGAAAGGGACATCTGTTCTTAATGATTAAATGTACCATTGCTGCTTTTGGTGATCACCTCCATGATCATAAAGAAAGAATGGTGACAAGAATGTACCCCTACTGCTTCTATCACTCAAGAACATTACCTTCTACCAATTCATGTGAAAGAGTACCTCCGTCACACTGTTCAAGAGGAACCTGGAGAAGTGGATGGGGCACTGTAAATTCTTACTGGGGATAGAGCCCACAACCCTGCTGGACATGGGCAGTCATTACTAAATACAATCCAGTGTACTGACTAGAGTATCTATGGTATTACATTGGGATGAAACAGTTAGCCTTGAAATGACCTCCAGGTCAGCAGTCTAGTAAACACCTATGATCCAATTCTCCCTAATAGTAAAGTAATACAATTTGCTGTTGTGATTTACAGATGCACATACTCACCCTGATTATAATAATGGCCACAGTAATTGTACCATATGTCAGGTTGTTGTCATTCAAAGCACACACTCCCACCCTGATCTCTCTAACAGACAGTAATGTACTGCAGTTTGCTGCTATCATTCACATACATGTACCTCACCCCAGTTACTATAATGGTCACAATAGTCTGTTGTAATCATTGTTGCCATTCAAAGGAATACCCCCATACCCAGATTACTATATCGACTGCAGTAATATACCATATGTTACTTTACTGCTGCCATTCATAGACACAAACTTCTACCCTAATCAGTATAACCGGTGCAGTAATGTATTGCAGTTTGTCATTCATAGGCACAGAACCGTGCCTATTCATTAAACCATAAAAAACAAAAATGAATAAGGCACTGTTGTAGTCAGTGTATACTGTTACCATTGCCAAAAATATATATCTGCTGGCCAGTCATTAAAAACAAAAATATTTGAAAGAGAAAAAAGATCTTTCCCTTGAAGAAAAACTTACCATTCTGGTTTTATTTAAGCTTCATTCCTTAAGTGCCTTTACAGTTATTATAAATACCAAGGAACCTGAGAAAGAAATGTAAGCTTAGGGGAAAAAGTAGTGTCCTTACAGTAAATGAGTTGATTTGTTTCAGGGTTGTAGATCAGCTCACATATTAACATCTATACTTATGCATTGATCAATGCATTTTAATGGTTTCAGTCTCCAAATTGTCTGACTTGTGAATGAAGTTGACTGGCTCATGAGTATATGCAGTGAGTTTCTATGCAAGACCTTTTCCAAAGATTATTCACTGCTCTCAGTCTATCGAGTGCTTTTCAGCACTCACATAAGAAAAATACTCCAAGATAATTGACACATTGAGTTTTGAAAGAAGTATATTATTGGACAACACTTCAGAGGGTGTCCTGAAGAAGGTCAGTGATGGTACATATTTAGCTAGCGCTGTCTCTTGTCACAAGCTTTTGTCTCACTGCATTTGATAGATTAGTCTTGTCTTTTCTTCTAGGTCAGCATTTCATACCCAGACAAAATATTTTCTAAGCAAACAAAATGCCTTGATCTTTACTGGCCTGTTTTTCTATTTCTTAGAAGAGACACAAACTCCTACCCTAATCAGTATAACCCATACAGTAATGTTCTAAATAAAAATCTGCCAAAACAGCAGAGGTCTCCAAAGCAGACATCCAAGCAACCACTACCTCAAAACATCACAAAGTCAGTGTGCCAAACAGTCACAGCCCCTAAAGCCAAACAACATGCCTGATACACTTGTAATAGGTGACTCTATAGTCAGACACACTGACGTCCTGCTCACCAGGCTGAACAAGGAGAGGGATACAGTAAGCTGCCTGTCGGACGCTAGAATCCGCCACATAACACAAGCACTCCGGTCTCTCCAAAGCAAGTACAAATATGACTCAGTCATTGCCCATGCTGGTGTGAACGACCTGAGACGTACCTCCCTGGACTACATGAAAAGAGATATAGAGGAGCTCTCTGATTATGTAGCCCAGGCCGGTATGACCCTGACCTTGAGCAGCATCTTACCCTCACCAAGAATGATGCCACGGTACAAAGACAAAATGATCAGTTTTAACAATTGGCTTAATTACTGGTGTCATTCTAGGGGGATCCAATGTCTGTCTGCTTGGGATGACATGCTCGAAAAGCCACGCTGCTTTGCAAGGGACGGCTTGCACCTGTCACCCCTGGGCTTCCGGATATTAGCAAAGGCTCTTGCCACCCCCATAGTGCCTTTTTTAGGCAAGGTTCAAAAGACAAACCCACCTCCCTAGATAACACAAGTGGAAACAAACTATGTATATATATATATATATATATATATATATAATAAATAATTTCTTTTTTTAATTTATTTACATGTCCATTTTCCTTTAAATGCATTAGTTCTAGCAGGCCATTTAAATTAAAAACAGTTCCTTTCCAATAGTAAAGTGTGAACAGGTAGGGTGCTTTGTGCATTTTCATTAACATTACAATCGCAGTTATATAAGGTAAATTAGTCAGACAGTAATAGCCTTGTGGTGCCGTGTGCATACTAATAGGTATCATGTGAAAAAAGGTATTGTGTGCAAAAGCAAAAAAAAAAAAAATTATTAAAAATATGGGGGAACCAGGAAAGATGAGAGTCATGCTGTGATAATTCTAATATAAACATGTAACTTATGAGTCCCTGCCTCCAAAGGTAAGAAAAGAAGGAATAAGCCCACTCCCACAGAGCAAAGTATCAACAGTACCTGGAATGTCTGACTGCGGCAAGTGTGTCGCCTGTGTTTTGACCCCTACCCCCAACTCACATGCTCCCAGTCACCAGGCTAGCCCCCGTTAACCCCACCAACAACCCCCTCGGTCTCACTTTTCATGCAGCCATTCAAGTGGTGATACCATCCGAACCAACCCACGGGCGGTACCATCCGCACTGACAGTCTTCTGGGACACTCTCTTATTCATATGCTCCAAACTGCTTGTCATGGGAGGCCCCCTAACAGCCCCCCCTCAAGTCCACATGGCATTGCTCCCACGGCCCCATCAGGAGGCATACTCACACATTTCTCTACACACCCACACTGATACCCAAGCATAGTAGGAAACTCTACCTTATTTCTCCACCTTTCTCCGTGCCCTTCTTTACTTACCTTTGAGGAAGGGACTCATAAGTTATGTGTTTATATTAGAATTATCACAGCATGACTCTCATCCTAGTTGGTACCCCCATATCTTTAATACATTTTTTTTTTTTTTGCTTTAGCACACAATCCCTTTATGCACACAATCCCTATTAGTATGCACAAGGCACCACAAGGCTATTACTGTCTCACCAATTTACCTTATGTAACTGCGATTGTAATGTTAATGAAAATGCGCACAGCACCCTGACTGTATGT